>NW_028165264.1:0-2500 GCF_964263955.1 Coregonus lavaretus
TACGCGACTGGCCCCCGCGTGGCAGGCGAGAATTCTACCACTGAACCACCAATGCTTTGATAAAAACCAAGACCGGCTTGGGCCAGAAACACAAGCAATGGACATTAGACTGGTGGAAATGTGTCCTTTGGTCTGGAGTCCAAATTTGAGATTTTTGGTTCCAACCGCCGTGTCTTTGTGAGACGCAGTGTGGATGATCTCCGCATGTGTAGTTCCCACCGTAAAGAACGGAGGAGGAGGTGTTATGGTGTGGCGATAGTCATTTAGTTCAGTTACCTTTGCTTTCTTGGGTACAGCAATAAAAAGAATTCATGCATTGGCCGGGAATCGAACCCGGGCCTCCCGCGTAAAAAGAGCCCTAAAGCGTTTCCCATTCATTCTCTATGGTAGTCCTAAACCACTACGGATGTAATATATTTTCGGCCACACACTGATTCAGTGGCGCTGTTTCGACAAAACGGCTGTTACAGCTATACGCGACTGGCCCCCGCGTGGCAGGCGAGAATTCTACCACTGAACCACCAATGCTTTGATAAAAACCAAGACCGGCTTGGGCCAGAAACACAAGCAATGGACATTAGACTGGTGAAAATGTGTCCTTTGGTCTGGAGTCCAAATTTGAGATTTTTGGTTCCAACCGCCGTGTCTTTGTGAGACGCAGTGTGGATGATCTCCGCATGTGTAGTTCCCACCGTAAAGAACGGAGGAGGAGGTGTTATGGTGTGGCGATAGTCATTTAGTTCAGTTACCTTTGCTTTCTTGGGTACAGCAATAAAAAGAATTCATGCATTGGCCGGGAATCGAACCCGGGCCTCCCGCGTAAAAAGAGCCCTAAAGCGTTTCCCATTCATTCTCTATGGTAGTCCTAAACCACTACGGATGTAATATATTTTCGGCCACACACTGATTCAGTGGCGCTGTTTCGACAAAACGGCTGTTACAGCTATACGCGACTGGCCCCCGCGTGGCAGGCGAGAATTCTACCACTGAACCACCAATGCTTTGATAAAAACCAAGACCGGCTTGGGCCAGAAACACAAGCAATGGACATTAGACTGGTGGAAATGTGTCCTTTGGTCTGGAGTCCAAATTTGAGATTTTTGGTTCCAACCGCCGTGTCTTTGTGAGACGCAGTGTGGATGATCTCCGCATGTGTAGTTCCCACCGTAAAGAACGGAGGAGGAGGTGTTATGGTGTGGCGATAGTCATTTAGTTCAGTTACCTTTGCTTTCTTGGGTACAGCAATAAAAAGAATTCATGCATTGGCCGGGAATCGAACCCGGGCCTCCCGCGTAAAAAGAGCCCTAAAGCGTTTCCCATTCATTCTCTATGGTAGTCCTAAACCACTACGGATGTAATATATTTTCGGCCACACACTGATTCAGTGGCGCTGTTTCGACAAAACGGCTGTTACAGCTATACGCGACTGGCCCCCGCGTGGCAGGCGAGAATTCTACCACTGAACCACCAATGCTTTGATAAAAACCAAGACCGGCTTGGGCCAGAAACACAAGCAATGGACATTAGACTGGTGGAAATGTGTCCTTTGGTCTGGAGTCCAAATTTGAGATTTTTGGTTCCAACCGCCGTGTCTTTGTGAGACGCAGTGTGGATGATCTCCGCATGTGTAGTTCCCACCGTAAAGAACGGAGGAGGAGGTGTTATGGTGTGGCGATAGTCATTTAGTTCAGTTACCTTTGCTTTCTTGGGTACAGCAATAAAAAGAATTCATGCATTGGCCGGGAATCGAACCCGGGCCTCCCGCGTAAAAAGAGCCCTAAAGCGTTTCCCATTCATTCTCTATGGTAGTCCTAAACCACTACGGATGTAATATATTTTCGGCCACACACTGATTCAGTGGCGCTGTTTCGACAAAACGGCTGTTACAGCTATACGCGACTGGCCCCCGCGTGGCAGGCGAGAATTCTACCACTGAACCACCAATGCTTTGATAAAGAGATGAGACCGGCTTGGGCCCAGAAACACAAGCAATGGACATTAGACTGGTGGAAATGTGTCCTTTGGTCTGGAGTCCAAATTTGAGATTTTTGGTTCCAACCGCCGTGTCTTTGTGAGACGCAGTGTGGATGATCTCCGCATGTGTAGTTCCCACCTTAAAGCATGGAGGAGGAGGTGTTATGGTGTGGGGGTGCTTTGCTGGTGACACTGGTGTGATTTATTTATAATTCAAGGCACACTTAACCAACATGGCTACCACAGCATTCTGCAGCGATACGCCATCCCATCTGGTTTGGGCTTCAGTTGTTTTTCAACAGGACAATGACCCAACACACCTCCAGGCTGTTTAAGGGCTATTTTACCAAGAAGGTGAGTGATAGAGTGCTGCATCAGATGACCTGGCCTCCACAATCCCCTGACCTCAACCCAATTGACCGCAGAGTGAAGGAAAAGCAGCCAACAAGTGCTCAGCATATGTGGGAACTCCTTTAAGACTGTTGGAAAAGCATTCCAGGTGAAGCTGTTTGAGAGAATGCCAAGA
>NW_028165264.1:7500-17500 GCF_964263955.1 Coregonus lavaretus
CCAGGCCATTAGGACCAGACGGTAGTTAGTGAGTTGGGTTCTACCAAGGACCAGGCCATTAGGACCAGATGGTAGTTAGTGAGTTGGGTTCTACCAAGGACCAGGCCATTAGGACCAGACGGTAGTTAGTGAGTTGGGTTCTACCAAGGACCAGGCCATTAGGACCAGACGGTAGTTAGTGAGTTGGGTTCTACCAAGGACCAGGCCATTAGGACCAGACGGTAGTTAGGTAGTTGGGTTCTACCAAGGACCAGGCCATTAGGACCAGACGGTAGTTAGTGAGTTGGGTTCTACCAAGGACCAGGCCATTAGGACCAGACGGTAGTTAGTGAGTTGGGTTCTACCAAGGACCAGGCCATTAGGATCAGACGGTAGTTAGTGAGTTGGGTTCTACCAAGGACCAGGCCATTAGGACCAGACGGTAGTTAGTGAGTTGGGTTCTACCAAGGACCAGGCCATTAGGACCAGACGGTAGTTAGGTAGTTGGGTTCTACCAAGGACCAGGCCATTAGGACCAGACGGTAGTTAGTGAGTTGGGTTCTACCAAGGACCAGGCCATTAGGACCAGACGGCAGTTAGTGAGTTGGGTTCTACCAAGGACCAGGCCATTAGGACCAGATGGTAGTTAGGTAGTTGGGTTCTACCAAGGACCAGGCCATTAGGACCAGACGGTAGTTAGGTAGTTGGGTTCTACCAAGGACCAGGCCATTAGGACCAGACGGTAGTTAGGTAGTTGGGTTCTACCAAGGACCAGGCCATTAGGACCAGACGGTAGTTAGGTAGTTGGGTTCTACCAAGGACCAGGCCATTAGGACCAGACGGTAGTTAGGTAGTTGGGTTCTACCAATGACCAGGCCATTAGGACCAGACGGTAGTTAGTGAGTTGGGTTCTACCAAGGACCAGGCCATTAGGACCAGACGGTAGTTAGTGAGTTGGGTTCTACCAAGGACCAGGCCATTAGGACCAGACGGTAGTTAGGTAGTTGGGTTCTACCAAGGACCAGGCCATTAGGACCAGACGGTAGTTAGTGAGTTGGGTTCTACCAAGGACCAGGCCATTAGGACCAGACGGTAGTTAGTGAATTGGGTTCTACCAAGGACCAGGCCATTAGGACCAGACGGTAGTTAGTGAGTTGGGTTCTACCAAGGACCAGGCCATTAGGACCAGACGGTAGTTAGGTAGTTGGGTTCTACCAAGGACCAGGCCATTAGGACCAGACGGTAGTTAGGTAGTTGGGTTCTACCAAGGACCAGGCCATTAGGACCAGACGGTAGTTAGTGAGTTGGGTTCTACCAAGGACCAGGCCATTAGGACCAGACGGTAGTTAGGTAGTTGGGTTCTACCAAGGACCAGGCCATTAGGACCAGACGGTAGTTAGTGAGTTGGGTTCTACCAAGGACCAGGCCATTAGGACCAGACGGCAGTTAGTGAGTTGGGTTCTACCAAGGACCAGGCCATTAGGACCAGATGGTAGTTAGGTAGTTGGGTTCTACCAAGGACCAGGCCATTAGGACCAGACGGTAGTTAGGTAGTTGGGTTCTACCAAGGACCAGGCCATTAGGACCAGACGGTAGTTAGGTAGTTGGGTTCTACCAAGGACCAGGCCATTAGGACCAGACGGTAGTTAGGTAGTTGGGTTCTACCAAGGACCAGGCCATTAGGACCAGACGGTAGTTAGGTAGTTGGGTTCTACCAAGGACCAGGCCATTAGGACCAGACGGTAGTTAGGTAGTTGGGTTCTACCAAGGACCAGGCCATTAGTACCAGACGGTAGTTAGGTAGTTGGGTTCTACCAATGCATTTCCACAGTGGATAAGAGGAGATGATCCTGATATGGAACGTGACGGTGGTCATGACTCATCACCGCTAGTGTGGCGATAATACGGTCACCAGCCCTAACCATAACCGTGGAAAGAGGGGTGCACTCCGGTCAGACAGGCACGGGTGCAAGCACACACACAACCTGTCTGTTTTTAATCCCCCCTACACTGTCAGATCTCCGTGGGCTGTACTCAGCCTTGTCTCAGGGTAGTAGGTTGGTGGGCTGTACTCAGCCTTGTCTCAGGGTAGTAGGTTGGTGGGCTGTACTCAGCCTTGTCTCAGGGTAGTAGGTTGGTGGGCTGTACTCAGCCTTGTCTCAGGGTAGTAGGTTGGTGGGCTGTACTCAGCCTTGTCTCAGGGTAGTAGGTTGGTGGGCTGTACTCAGCCTTGTCTCAGGGTAGTAGGTTGGTGGGCTGTACTCAGCCTTGTCTCAGGGTAGTAGGTTGGTGGGCTGTACTCAGCCTTGTCTCAGGGTAGTAGGTTGGTGGGCTGTACTCAGCCTTGTCTCAGGGTAGTAGGTTGGTGGGCTGTACTCAGCCTTGTCTCAGGGTAGTAGGTTGGTGGGCTGTACTCAGCCTTGTCTCAGGGTAGCAGGTTGGTGGGCTGTACTCAGCCTTGTCTCAGGGTAGTAGGTTGGTGGGCTGTACTCAGCCTTGTCTCAGGGTAGCAGGTTGGTGGGCTGTACTCAGCCTTGTCTCAGGGTAGTAGGTTGGTGGGCTGTACTCAGCCTTGTCTCAGGGTAGTAGGTTGGTGGGCTGTACTCAGCCTTGTCTCAGGGTAGTAGGTTGGTGGACTGTACTCAGCCTTGTCTCAGGGTAGTAGGTTGGTGGGCTGTACTCAGCCTTGTCTCAGGGTAGTAGGTTGGTGGGCTGTACTCAGCCTTGTCTCAGGGTAGTAGGTTGGTGGGCTGTACTCAGCCTTGTCTCAGGGTAGTAGGTTGGTGGGCTGTACTCAGCCTTGTCTCAGGGTAGTAGGTTGGTGGGCTGTACTCAGCCTTGTCTCAGGGTAGTAGGTTGGTGGGCTGTACTCAGCCTTGTCTCAGGGTAGTAGGTTGGTGGGCTGTACTCAGCCTTGTCTCAGGGTAGTAGGTTGGTGGGCTGTACTCAGCCTTGTCTCAGGGTAGTAGGTTGGTGGGCTGTACTCAGCCTTGTCTCAGGGTAGTAGGTTGGTGGGCTGTACTCAGCCTTGTCTCAGGGTAGTAGGTTGGTGGGCTGTACTCAGCCTTGTCTCAGGGTAGTAGGTTGGTGGGCTGTACTCAGCCTTGTCTCAGGGTAGCAGGTTGGTGGGCTGTACTCAGCCTTGTCTCAGGGTAGCAGGTTGGTGGGCTGTACTCAGCCTTGTCTCAGGGTAGTAGGTTGGTGGGCTGTACTCAGCCTTGTCTCAGGGTAGTAGGTTGGTGGGCTGTACTCAGCCTTGTCTCAGGGTAGTAGGTTGGTGGGCTGTACTTAGCCTTGTCTCAGGGTAGTAGGTTGGTGGGCTGTACTCAGCCTTGTCTCAGGGTAGTAGGTTGGTGGGCTGTACTCAGCCTTGTCTCAGGGTAGTAGGTTGGTGGGCTGTACTCAGCCTTGTCTCAGGGTAGCAGGTTGGTGGGCTGTACTCAGCCTTGTCTCAGGGTAGCAGGTTGGTGGGCTGTACTCAGCCTTGTCTCAGGGTAGTAGGTTGGTGGGCTGTACTCAGCCTTGTCTCAGGGTAGTAGGTTGGTGGGCTGTACTCAGCCTTGTCTCAGGGTAGTAGGTTGGTGGGCTGTACTCAGCCTTGTCTCAGGGTAGTAGGTTGGTGGGCTGTACTCAGCCTTGTCTCAGGGTAGTAGGTTGGTGGGCTGTACTCAGCCTTGTCTCAGGGTAGTAGTTTGGTGGGCTGTACTCAGCCTTGTCTCAGGGTAGTAGGTTGGTGGGCTGTACTCAGCCTTGTCTCAGGGTAGTAGGTTGGTGGGCTGTACTCAGCCTTGTCTCAGGGTAGTAGGTTGGTGGGCTGTACTCAGCCTTGTCTCAGGGTAGTAGGTTGGTGGGCTGTACTCAGCCTTGTCTCAGGGTAGTAAGTTGGTGGGCTGTACTCAGCCTTGTCTCAGGGTAGTAGGTTGGTGGGCTGTACTCAGCCTTGTCTCAGGGTAGTAGGTTGGTGGGCTGTACTCAGCCTTGTCTCAGGGTAGTAGGTTGGTGGGCTGTACTCAGCCTTGTCTCAGGGTAGTAGGTTGGTGGGCTGTACTCAGCCTTGTCTCAGGGTAGTAGGTTGGTGGGCTGTACTCAGCCTTGTCTCAGGGTAGTAGGTTGGTGGGCTGTACTCAGCCTTGTCTCAGGGTAGTAGGTTGGTGGGCTGTACTCAGCCTTGTCTCAGGGTAGTAGGTTGGTGGGCTGTACTCAGCCTTGTCTCAGGGTAGTAGGTTGGTGGGCTGTACTCAGCCTTGTCTCAGGGTAGTAGGTTGGTGGGCTGTACTCAGCCTTGTCTCAGGGTAGTAGGTTGGTGGGCTGTACTCAGCCTTGTCTCAGGGTAGTAGGTTGGTGGGCTGTACTCAGCCTTGTCTCAGGGTAGTAGGTTGGTGGGCTGTACTCAGCCTTGTCTCAGGGTAGTAGATTGGTGGGCTGTACTCAGCCTTGTCTCAGGGTAGTAGGTTGGTGGGCTGTACTCAGCCTTGTCTCAGGGTAGTAGGTTGGTGGGCTGTACTCAGCCTTGTCTCAGGGTAGTAGGTTGGTGGGCTGTACTCAGCCTTGTCTCAGGGTAGTAGGTTGGTGGGCTGTACTCAGCCTTGTCTCAGGGTAGTAGGTTGGTGGGCTGTACTCAGCCTTGTCTCAGGGTAGTAGGTTGGTGGGCTGTACTCAGCCTTGTCTCAGGGTAGTAGGTTGGTGGGCTGTACTCAGCCTTGTCTCAGGGTAGTAGGTTGGTGGGCTGTACTCAGCCTTGTCTCAGGGTAGTAGGTTGGTGGGCTGTACTCAGCCTTGTCTCAGGGTAGTAGGTTGGTGGGCTGTACTCAGCCTTGTCTCAGGGTAGTAGGTTGGTGGGCTGTACTCAGCCTTGTCTCAGAGTAGTAGGTTGGTGGGCTGTACTCAGCCTTGTCTCAGGGTAGTAGGTTGGTGGGCTGTACTCAGCCTTGTCTCAGGGTAGTAGGTTGGTGGGCTGTACTCAGCCTTGTCTCAGGGTAGTAGGTTGGTGGGCTGTACTCAGCCTTGTCTCAGGGTAGTAGGTTGGTGGGCTGTACTCAGCCTTGTCTCAGGGTAGTAGGTTGGTGGGCTGTACTCAGCCTTGTCTCAGGGTAGTAAGTTGGTGGTCTGTTGATATCCCTCTGGTGGTGTTGGGGGCTGTGCTTTGGCAAAGTGGGTGGGGTTACATCCTGCCTGGTTGGCCCTGTCCGGGGGCTAACTTTAGACAGGGGCCCTGAACCCAGTTTCAGTCCCCAGTATCTATGTTGCATAGCCAGGGAGCTAGGCTCAGTCTGTCTGATCTGCGGTACTGTGTGTTCTTAGGGATGCTCCCAACCTGTCCAACTGGTTTGGTTCTCCCCTCCTGGGGCGACCACACGTCTCTCACCTGATCATGCTGCTGATCCAGTTCCTACCTGCTGTTCTACCTGTGGCTATTGAACCCTGACCTGTTCACTGGACCTTTAATGGCCACATGTAGCCTACTCTTAAATCTCTATCTGGTACAGCCAGAAGGGGACTGGCCACCCCTCAGAGCCTGGTTCCTCTCTACCCAGTACAGCCAGTAGAGGACTGGCCACCCCTCAGAGCCTGGTTCCTCTCTACCCAGTACAGCCACTAGAGGACTGGCCACCCCTCAGAGCCTGGTTCCTCTCTACCCAGTACAGCCACTAGAGGACTGGCCACCCCTCAGAGCCTGGTTCCTCTCTACCCAGTACAGCCAGAAGAGGACTGGCCACCCCTCAGAGCCTGGTTCCTCTCTACCCAGTACAGCCAGTAGAGGACTGGCCACCCCTCAGAGCCTGGTTCCTCTCTACCCAGTACAGCCAGTAGAGGACTGGTCACCCCTCAGAGCCTGGTTCCTCTCTACCCAGTACAGCCACTAGAGGACTGGCCACCCCTCAGAGCCTGGTTCCTCTGGTCTACCCAGTACAGCCACTAGAGGACTGGCCACCCCTCAGAGCCTGGTTCCTCTCTACCCAGTACAGCCAGTAGAGGACTGGCCACCCCTCAGAGCCTGGTTCCTCTGGTCTACCCAGTACAGCCAGTAGAGGACTGGCCACCCCTCAGAGCCTGGTTCCTCTCTACCCAGTACAGCCAGTAGAGGACTGGTCACCCCTCAGAGCCTGGTTCCTCTGGTCTACCCAGTACAGCCAGTAGAGGACTGGCCACCCCTCAGAGCCTGGTTCCTCTCTACCCAGTACAGCCAGTAGAGGACTGGCCACCCCTCAGAGCCTGGTTCCTCTCTACCCAGTACAGCCAGTAGAGGACTGGCCACCCCTCAGAGCCTGGTTCCTCTCTACCCAGTACAGCCAGAAGAGGACTGGCCACCCCTCAGAGCCTGGTTCCTCTCTACCCAGTACAGCCAGTAGAGGACTGGCCACCCCTCAGAGCCTGGTTCCTCTCTAGGTTTCTTCCTAGGTTCCAGCCTTTCTAGGGAGTTTTTCCTAGCCACCGTGCTTCTACATCTGCATTGCTGCTGTTTGGGGTTTTAGGCTGGGTTTCTGTATAGCACTTTGTGACATCTGCTGATGCGAAAAGGGCTTTATAAATCAATGTGATTTAGGATTGATCCCTCACACTGTATTTGTTGTTTTCAGCTGGGTTTGAACAAACATCGTAACTCTGGGTGGGGGGTTAGTTAAGGTCAGGGTTAAGGTAGCCTAAGAGTCCGTTTTTGATTTTGGTTAGTCGTTTTGCGGGTCTTGTAGGTGGATCAACTTTTTTTGACAGGCATGATTGATGCAGTGACAAAACCAGTCCTGCAAGTTAAAACCCCACTTGCCAAATTCCAAGTCTCCTTTTCCCTCATTATATAAAACCCCTCCGCCAAGGAGTTGTTCATCTTTAGTTCTCACAACGCCAGGAGAAGTTATTTGTGCATACTTTCTCATTTTAGTAGTCTACAAACCGCAGGTCCCTGGCTGACATACCGTCTCTGGTATTCTCAGGTAAGGAGCAGCTTCTGTGAATTTCATGGTCATTGATTGCTTGTTCAAATTGCATATAAATGTTTTCTTCCATTTTCAAAGACGTCGTAGTCCTAGGCCTACCTATGCAATTGAAAGCTGCTACATCTGCCCCATCTGTTATTAATGAGACGCTATAGGTATAAACCTATAGAGAGAGAGAGAGAGAGAGACAGAGAGAGAGAGAGAGAGAGAGAGAGAGAGAGAGAGAGAGAGAGAGAGAGAGAGAGAGAGAGAGAGAGAGAGAGAGAGAGAAATGCAACATCAGAAACAAAAAACAGAATATTTCTGAAAAATGGTTTGATAACGAATGTAAAACAATTAGAAAACACCTAAGACAAATTTCAAATGAAAAACATAAGCAGCAAAACAACCCAGATCTACGCTATGAATACTATGAAACTCTGAAACAGTATAAACATACACTAAAACGCAAGAAATTGAATTATACCAACAAGACACTTGATGAAATTGAAAGTGCAATTGACCAAAATCAGTTCTGGGACATGTGGAACAATTTAAGCATGACAAAGCCACAAGAATTAGACATACAAGATGAAGGAATTTGGAAAACTTATTTTGATAATCTATACAAAAACATCCCACAAAAAGACTTAACAACAGAACCAATTAGAAATTCAAGAACAATTGAACATCCTTGAATCGGTCATTAAAAACAACCAAAATCCATTAGATTACCCAATAACCCAACAAGAACTAAATGAAAAGCTAAAATCTATAAAATCAAAGAAGGCTTGTGGTCTAGATAACATCAGAAATGAAATGCTGAAAAACAGCACACCTGAGTTGCAAAATGCTGTGCTTAAGTTGTTCAACATAGTTTTAACTTCTGGCTGCTTCCCTGATGTCTGGAACCAGGGGCTCATCTCCCCTATCCACAAAAGTGGAGACAAATCAGACCCCAATAATTACAGGGGAATTTGCGTAAACAGCAACTTGGGAAAGGTTTTCTGTAGCATTTTGAATTCAAGAATTCAAACCTTTCTTCAAGAGAAAAATGTAATAAGTAAATGTCAAATTGGCTTTCTCCCTAACCATCGCACTACTGACCATATATACACCTTACACACACTAATTAATAAACACGTCCACCAAAAAAAAGAGGGCAAAATCTTTGCTCGCTTTATTGACTTTAAAAAAGCATTTGATTCTATTTGGCATGAAGGGCTATTCTACAAAATTCTCCAAAGTGGGCTTGGTGGTAAGGTGTATGACTTAATAAAATGTATGTACACAGAAAACAAGTGTGCAATAAAAATCAAAAACCAAAGAACATAATTATTTTCACAACGTCGAGGTGTGAGACAAGGCTGCAGTTTGAGTCCAAATCTTTTCAACATTTATATCAATGAATTAGCAGACATGTTGGACCATTCTCCAGCCACAGGACTCACACTATTTGACACAGAGGTAAAATACCTGCTACATGCTGATGACTTGGTACTTCTATCACCAACCAAAGAAGGTATTCAACAGAACCTTAACATTCTAGAGCAATATTGCAATAATTGGGCCCTGGCAGTAAATTTCAAAAAAACTAAAATCATGATTTTCCAAAAAAATAACAGATGTCAGAAACACAAATATAAATTCACCCTGAACAACACCATAATTGAACACACTAAAAATTACACATACCTTGGTCTGACCATATCTGCATCGGGAAACTTTAATATGGCAGTGAATGCACTCAAAGAAAAGCCCGCAGAGCATTGTATGCAATAAAAATGAAATTATTCAAAATCCACATCCCAATTAGAATTTGGACCAAAATATTTGACAGTGTAAACCAATAGCTCTTTACGGAAGTGAGGTTTGGGGGCCACTCAATAAACTGGACTTTAAAATATGGGACAAACATCCAATTGAAGCCCTAGGGCAGAATTGGGCCGCTTTCCAGTAGTAATGAAAATACAGAAAAGATCATAACATTTTTGGCTACATCTAAATTCAAATCCAAATTCAAGTCTGCAATTTAAAGCACTTCAAACCCAAGAGCTGAGCCCAGAAACGAGCCCTCTCAGACAGCTGGTGTTGGACCTAACCAACCAAGCTGACACCAGCACTGCTTCAAAAGAAAGAATTCCAATGAACAAAATCATGAACCAATCAAAGGACTCATATTTACAACATTGGAAAAACAAATCAAAATCCCAAAGCCGACTAAATTGCTATCTGACCCTAAACAGATAATATGAATTGGCTGATTATCTCTGCTCTGTCAGAGATACGAAGCAGAGACAGATCCTTACCAAGTACAGGCTGAGTGACCACCAATTGGCAATAGAAACCGGCAGACATAAAAAGACATGGCTACCCAAAGAGGAGCGTGTATGTGGTCACTGCACGACAGGGAGGCAGAAACAGAGATGCACTTTCTCCTTTACTGTGATAAATATTCCTCACAAAGAGATTCATTATTCACAGAAATGACTACATTTATTCAAAATGTTAACTTATTAAACCCAGAGGAAAAACTAAAAATACTCATGGGCAACGAAGGAGCAATGTCTCCTCTTGCAGCCAAATATGTATTTGCCTGCCATAGCCTGAAGGACACTGAATAATAACATCTGCATAGTAAATAGTAACGTACTTATTATTATTGCTATTATTGTTATTATCATTATTATTGTTGTTTATCATTCCAAATAGCAGTGGTATGGGTGGTAATGGTAATGATGGTGGTGGTAGTAGTGGTAGTAATGATGATGGTAGTTGTAGTACTGATATAATGGTGAAGATGACCGTTATTTAGTTATAAGTTAGTTATAGTTTCATTTTCCATATTTAGATTTGTATATTTATTATATTTATACTATTGACTGTTACCATTTATTACTTATTACTAATTTATTATTAATATTACCATTATTTTTATTTGTTATTCTTTATTATTTTATTACATTGTATATTGTATACATTGTTGCTTTGGCAATATTGACGCAATGTTTTTCATGGCAATAAAGCAGCTTGAATTGAATTGAATTGAATTGAGAGAGACAGAGCGAGAGCGAGAGCGAGACCGAGAGAGAGAGCGAGAGAGAGAGAGC
>NW_028165264.1:20000-61736 GCF_964263955.1 Coregonus lavaretus
TTAAGATAATACAGTAATGTACAGTGAGAGCAGAACACAGGGCTGGTAAGACACATACTGGTCATGGTATAGGGATGCTGTTGATACAACTAAGGATTATGGGATTGCTTTTTGAAATACCAATGAACATTCTATGATTTCGGGAAAATATTGACTGATCTCTAATTAACGTTGGTCTATAATAGCATCCTTCAACAGTGGTTAATGGAAGCTCTAATTGGGTTAATTTCTGATTGATGTTGTGTGGTTTTTACCTCTACAGAGAACTAAAAGGACATGGATATGAAACCTCTGATCATCCTCCTCCTGCTAGCAGGTAATACACTGGGTGGGTGGGTGGGAGTGGGTGGGAGGGTGGGTGGGTTGGGTGGGAGGGTGGGTGGGTGGGTGGGTGGGAGGGAGGGACTGGGTGGGTGGGAGGGAGGGAGGGAGGGAGGGTGGGAGGGAGGGTGGGAGGGAGGGAGGGTGGGTGGGAGGGAGGGTGGGACTGGGTGGGTGGGTGGGTGGGAGGGTGGGTGTGTGTGTGTGTGTGTTCCTTAGTTGCTAACCTTTCATTAGGTTGAGTGAGTGAGTGAGAGAGTGAGAGAGTGAGTGAGTGAGTGATTGAGTGAGTGAGTGATTGAGTGAGTGAGTAAATGTGTGAGTGAGTGAGTGAGTGAGTGAGTGTGTGTGTGTTCCTTAGTTGCTAACCTTTCATTAGGTTAAAATCGCTATAGAGCTCATGAGGAGTTGCACAGCCAGATTTGACCACTATAGCTAGAAATAAGGGTTATGTCTATCAGCCTAGAGATGTTCATTTGGTCACCCTGTTGTTGCAGTACATTTCCTGTACAAACTTGTTGCCTGTTAAAGGTTTAAAAAGACATTCCATAGTTTGTAATTTACTGTTTAAAATGTCCTGTTGCTGCAGGATCATTTTCCTGCTGTGTGAAACTGGCTCAAATTAAGATCCTACATCTGTAGGACTCTCTCAGCCTACTGTACACAGAGGTTATAGGTGTTGTAGAGTGTATAGAGGGGGATATATACTGTATATAGTGGATCTAGGTGTTGTAGAGTGTATAAGGGGGGATAGATACTGTATATAGTGGATCTAGGTGTTGTAGAGTGTATCAGGGGGGGTAGATACTGTATATAGTGGATCTAGGTGTTGTAGAGTGTATAAGGGGGGATAGATACTGTATATAGTGGATCTAGGTGTTGTAGAGTGTATCAGGGGGGATAGATACTGTATATAGTGGATCTAGGTGTTGTAGAGTGTATAAGGGGGGATAGATACTGTATATAGTGGATCTAGGTGTTGTAGAGTGTATAAGGGGGGATAGATACTGTATATAGTGGATCTAGGTGTTGTAGAGTGTATAAGGGGGGATAGATACTGTATATAGTGGATCTAGGTGTTGTAGAGGGTATAAGGGGGGATAGATACTGTATATAGTGGATCTAGGTGTTGTAGAGGGTATCAGGGGGGATAGATACTGTATATAGTGGATCTAGGTGTTGTAGAGTGTATAAGGGGGGATATATACTGTATATAGTGGATCTAGGTGTTGTAGAGGGTATAAGGGGGGATAGATACTGTATATAGTGGATCTAGGTGTTGTAGAGGGTATAAGGGGGGATAGATACTGTATATAGTGGATCTAGGTGTTGTAGAGGGTATCAGGGGGGATAGATACTGTATATAGTGGATCTAGGTGTTGTAGAGTGTATAAGGGGGGATATATACTGTATATAGTGGATATAGGTGTTGTAGAGTGTATAAGGGGGGATAGATACTGTATATAGTGGATCTAGGTGTTGTAGAGTGTATAAGGGGGGATAGATACTGTATATAGTGGATCTAGGTGTTGTAGAGTGTATAAGGGGGGATAGATACTGTATATAGTGGATCTAGGTGTTGTAGAGTGTATAAGGGGGGATAGATACTGTATATAGTGGATCTAGGTGTTGTAGAGTGTATAAGGGGGGATAGATACTGTATATAGTGGATCTAGGTGTTGTAGAGTGTATAAGGGGGGATATATACTGTATATAGTGGATCTAGGTGTTGTAGAGTGTATAAGGGGGGATAGATACTGTATATAGTGGATCTAGGTGTTGTAGAGTGTATAAGGGGGGATAGATACTGTATATAGTGGATCTAGGTGTTGTAGAGTGTATAAGGGGGGATATATACTGTATATAGTGGATCTAGGTGTTGTAGAGTGTATAAGGGGGGATAGATACTGTATATAGTGGATCTAGGTGTTGTAGAGTGTATAAGGGGGGATAGATACTGTATATAGTGGATCTAGGTCTTGTAGAGTGTAACAGGGGGGATAAATACTGTATATAGTGGATCTAGGTGTTGTAGAGTGTATAAGGGGGGATAGATACTGTATATAGTGGATCTAGGTGTTGTAGAGTGTATAAGGGGGGATAGATACTGTATATAGTGGATCTAGGTGTTGTAGAGTGTATAAGGGGGGATAGATACTGTATATAGCTGATCTAGGTGTTGTAGAGGGTATAAGGGGGGATAGATACTGTATATAGTGGATCTAGGTGTTGTAGAGGGTATAAGGGGGGATAGATACTGTATATAGTGGATATAGGTGTTGTAGAGTGTATAGAGGGGGATAGATACTGTATATAGTGGATCTAGGTGTTGTAGAGTGTATAAGGGGGGATAGATACTGTATATAGTGGATCTAGGTGTTGTAGAGTGTATAGAGGGGGATAGATACTGTATATAGTGGATCTAGGTGTTGTGGAGTGTATAAGGGGGGATAGATACTGTATATAGTGGATCGAGGTGTTGTAGAGTGTATAAGGGGGGATATATACTGTATATAGTGGATCTAGGTGTTGTAGAGTGTATAAGGGGGGATAGATACTGTATATAGTGGATCAAGGTGTTGTAGAGTGTATAAGGGGGGATATATACTGTATATAGTGGATCTAGGTGTTGTAGAGTGTATAAGGGGGGATATATACTGTATATAGTGGATCTAGGTGTTGTAGAGTGTATAAGGGGGATATATACTGTATATAGTGGATCTAGGTGTTGTAGAGTGTATAAGGGGGGATATATACTGTATATAGTGGATCTAGGTGTTGTAGAGTGTATCAGGGGGGATAGATACTGTATATAGTGGATCTAGGTGTTGTAGAGTGTATAGAGGGGGATAGATACTGTATATAGTGGATCTAGGTGTTGTAGAGTGTATAAGGGGGGATATATACTGTATATAGTGGATCTAGGTGTTGTAGAGTGTATAAGGGGGGATATATACTGTATATAGTGGATCTAGGTGTTGTAGAGTGTATAAGGGGGGATAGATACTGTATATAGTGGATCTAGGTGTTGTAGAGTGTATAAGGGGGGATATATACTGTATATAGTGGATCTAGGTGTTGTAGAGTGTATAAGGGGGGATATATACTGTATATAGTGGATCTAGGTGTTGTAGAGTGTATAAGGGGGGATATATACTGTATATAGTGGATCTAGGTGTTGTAGAGTGTATCAGGGGGGATATATACTGTATATAGTGGATCTAGGTGTTGTAGAGGGTATCAGGGGGATAGATACTGTATATAGTGGATCTAGGTGTTGTAGAGTGTATAAGGGGGGATATATACTGTATATAGTGGATCTAGGTGTTGTAGAGTGTATAAGGGGGGATATATACTGTATATAGTGGATCTAGGTGTTGTAGAGTGTATAAGGGGGGATAGATACTGTATATAGTGGATCTAGGTGTTGTAGAGTGTATAAGGGGGGGATATATACTGTATATAGTGGATCTAGGTGTTGTAGAGTGTATAAGGGGGGATATATACTGTATATAGTGGATCTAGGTGTTGTAGAGTGTATAAGGGGGGATATATACTGTATATAGTGGATCTAGGTGTTGTAGAGTGTATAAGGGGGGATATATACTGTATATAGTGGATCTAGGTGTTGTAGAGTGTATAAGGGGGTATATATACTGTATATAGTGGATCTAGGTGTTGTAGAGTGTATCAGGGGGGGATAGATACTGTATATAGTGGATGTAGGTGTTGTAGAGTGTATAAGGGGGATATATACTGTATATAGTGGATCTAGGTGTTGTAGAGTGTATAAGGGGGATATATACTGTATATAGTGGATCTAGGTGTTGTAGAGTGTATAAGGGGGGATATATACTGTATATAGTGGATCTAGGTGTTGTAGAGTGTATAAGGGGGGATAGATACTGTATATAGTGGATCTAGGTGTTGTAGAGTGTATAAGCGGGGATAGATACTGTATATAGTGGATCTAGGTGTTGTAGAGTGTATAAGGGGGGGATATATACTGTATATAGTGGATCTAGGTGTTGTAGAGTGTATAAGGGGGGATATATACTGTATATAGTGGATCTAGGTGTTGTAGAGTGTATAAGGGGGGATATATACTGTATATAGTGGATCTAGGTGTTGTAGAGTGTATAAGGGGGGATATATACTGTATATAGTGGATCTAGGTGTTGTAGAGTGTATAAGGGGGTATATATACTGTATATAGTGGATCTAGGTGTTGTAGAGTGTATCAGGGGGGGATAGATACTGTATATAGTGGATCTAGGTGTTGTAGAGTGTATAAGGGGGATATATACTGTATATAGTGGATCTAGGTGTTGTAGAGTGTATAAGGGGGATATATACTGTATATAGTGGATCTAGGTGTTGTAGAGTGTAAAAGGGGGGATATATACTGTATATAGTGGATCTAGGTGTTGTAGAGTGTATCAGGGGGGATAGATACTGTATATAGTGGATCTAGGTGTTGTAGAGTGTATAAGGGGGGATATATACTGTATATAGTGGATCTAGGTGTTGTAGAGTGTATAAGGGGGGATATATACTGTATATAGTGGATCTAGGTGTTGTAGAGTGTATAAGGGGGGATAGATACTGTATATAGTGGATCTAGGTGTTGTAGAGTGTATCAGGGGGGATAGATACTGTATATAGTGGATCTAGGTGTTGTAGAGTGTATAAGGGGGGATATATACTGTATATAGTGGATCTAGGTGTTGTAGAGTGTATAAGGGGGATATATACTGTATATAGTGGATCTAGGTGTTGTAGAGTGTATAAGGGGGATATATACTGTATATAGTGGATCTAGGTGTTGTAGAGTGTATACGGGGGGATAGATACTGTATATAGTGGATCTAGGTGTTGTAGAGTGTATCAGGGGGGCTAGATACTGTATATAGTGGATCTAGGTGTTGTAGAGTGTATAGGGGGGGATAGATACTGTATATAGTGGATCTAGGTGTTGTAGAGTGTATAGGGGGGGATAGATACTGTATATAGTGGATCTAGGTGTTGTAGAGTGTATAGGGGGGGATAGATACTGTATATAGTGGATCTAGGTGTTGTAGAGTGTATAAGGGGGGATAGATACTGTATATAGTGGATCTAGGTGTTGTAGAGTGTATAGGGGGGGATAGATACTGTATATAGTGGATCTAGGTGTTGTAGAGGGTATAAGGGGGGATAGATACTGTATATAGTGGATCTAGGTGTTGTAGAGTGTATAAGGGGGGATAGATACTGTATATAGTGGATCAAGGTGTTGTAGAGTGTATAAGGGGGGATATATACTGTATATAGTGGATCTAGGTGTTGTAGAGTGTATAAGGGGGGATATATACTGTATATAGTGGATCTAGGTGTTGTAGAGTGTATAAGGGGGATATATACTGTATATAGTGGATCTAGGTGTTGTAGAGTGTATAAGGGGGGATATATACTGTATATAGTGGATCTAGGTGTTGTAGAGTGTATCAGGGGGGATAGATACTGTATATAGTGGATCTAGGTGTTGTAGAGTGTATAGAGGGGGATAGATACTGTATATAGTGGATCTAGGTGTTGTAGAGTGTATAAGGGGGGATATATACTGTATATAGTGGATCTAGGTGTTGTAGAGTGTATAAGGGGGGATATATACTGTATATAGTGGATCTAGGTGTTGTAGAGTGTATAAGGGGGGATAGATACTGTATATAGTGGATCTAGGTGTTGTAGAGTGTATAAGGGGGGATATATACTGTATATAGTGGATCTAGGTGTTGTAGAGTGTATAAGGGGGGATATATACTGTATATAGTGGATCTAGGTGTTGTAGAGTGTATAAGGGGGGATATATACTGTATATAGTGGATCTAGGTGTTGTAGAGTGTATCAGGGGGGATATATACTGTATATAGTGGATCTAGGTGTTGTAGAGGGTATCAGGGGGATAGATACTGTATATAGTGGATCTAGGTGTTGTAGAGTGTATAAGGGGGGATATATACTGTATATAGTGGATCTAGGTGTTGTAGAGTGTATAAGGGGGGATATATACTGTATATAGTGGATCTAGGTGTTGTAGAGTGTATAAGGGGGGATAGATACTGTATATAGTGGATCTAGGTGTTGTAGAGTGTATAAGGGGGGGATATATACTGTATATAGTGGATCTAGGTGTTGTAGAGTGTATAAGGGGGGATATATACTGTATATAGTGGATCTAGGTGTTGTAGAGTGTATAAGGGGGGATATATACTGTATATAGTGGATCTAGGTGTTGTAGAGTGTATAAGGGGGGATATATACTGTATATAGTGGATCTAGGTGTTGTAGAGTGTATAAGGGGGTATATATACTGTATATAGTGGATCTAGGTGTTGTAGAGTGTATCAGGGGGGGATAGATACTGTATATAGTGGATGTAGGTGTTGTAGAGTGTATAAGGGGGATATATACTGTATATAGTGGATCTAGGTGTTGTAGAGTGTATAAGGGGGATATATACTGTATATAGTGGATCTAGGTGTTGTAGAGTGTATAAGGGGGGATATATACTGTATATAGTGGATCTAGGTGTTGTAGAGTGTATAAGGGGGGATAGATACTGTATATAGTGGATCTAGGTGTTGTAGAGTGTATAAGCGGGGATAGATACTGTATATAGTGGATCTAGGTGTTGTAGAGTGTATAAGGGGGGGATATATACTGTATATAGTGGATCTAGGTGTTGTAGAGTGTATAAGGGGGGATATATACTGTATATAGTGGATCTAGGTGTTGTAGAGTGTATAAGGGGGGATATATACTGTATATAGTGGATCTAGGTGTTGTAGAGTGTATAAGGGGGGATATATACTGTATATAGTGGATCTAGGTGTTGTAGAGTGTATAAGGGGGTATATATACTGTATATAGTGGATCTAGGTGTTGTAGAGTGTATCAGGGGGGGATAGATACTGTATATAGTGGATCTAGGTGTTGTAGAGTGTATAAGGGGGATATATACTGTATATAGTGGATCTAGGTGTTGTAGAGTGTATAAGGGGGATATATACTGTATATAGTGGATCTAGGTGTTGTAGAGTGTAAAAGGGGGGATATATACTGTATATAGTGGATCTAGGTGTTGTAGAGTGTATCAGGGGGGATAGATACTGTATATAGTGGATCTAGGTGTTGTAGAGTGTATAAGGGGGGATATATACTGTATATAGTGGATCTAGGTGTTGTAGAGTGTATAAGGGGGGATATATACTGTATATAGTGGATCTAGGTGTTGTAGAGTGTATAAGGGGGGATAGATACTGTATATAGTGGATCTAGGTGTTGTAGAGTGTATCAGGGGGGATAGATACTGTATATAGTGGATCTAGGTGTTGTAGAGTGTATAAGGGGGGATATATACTGTATATAGTGGATCTAGGTGTTGTAGAGTGTATAAGGGGGATATATACTGTATATAGTGGATCTAGGTGTTGTAGAGTGTATAAGGGGGATAGATACTGTATATAGTGGATCTAGGTGTTGTAGAGTGTATACGGGGGGATAGATACTGTATATAGTGGATCTAGGTGTTGTAGAGTGTATCAGGGGGGCTAGATACTGTATATAGTGGATCTAGGTGTTGTAGAGTGTATAGGGGGGGATAGATACTGTATATAGTGGATCTAGGTGTTGTAGAGTGTATAGGGGGGGATAGATACTGTATATAGTGGATCTAGGTGTTGTAGAGTGTATAGGGGGGGATAGATACTGTATATAGTGGATCTAGGTGTTGTAGAGTGTATAAGGGGGGATAGATACTGTATATAGTGGATCTAGGTGTTGTAGAGTGTATAGGGGGGGATAGATACTGTATATAGTGGATCTAGGTGTTGTAGAGGGTATAAGGGGGGATAGATACTGTATATAGTGGATCTAGGTGTTGTAGAGTGTATCAGGGGGGATAGATACTGTATATAGTGGATCTAGGTGTTGTAGAGTCTATAAGGGGGGATAGATACGGTATATTGTGGATCTAGGTGTTGTAGAGTGTATCAGGGGGGATATATACTGTATATAGTGGATCTAGGTGTTGTAGAGGGTATAAGGGGGGATAGATACTGTATATAGTGGATCTAGGTGTTGTAGAGTGTATCAGGGGGGATAGATACTGTATATAGTGGATCTAGGTGTTGTAGAGTGTATAGGGGGGATATATACTGTATATAGTGGATCTAGGTGTTGTAGAGTGTATCAGGGGGGATAGATACTGTATATAGTGGATCTAGGTGTTGTAGAGTGTATAAGGGGGGATAGATACTGTATATAGTGGATCTAGGTGTCGTAGAGTTTATAAAGGGGGATATATACTGTATATAGTGGATCTAGGTGTTGTAGAGTGTATCAGGGGGGATAGATACTGTATATAGTGGATCTAGGTGTTGTAGAGTGTATCAGGGGGGATAGATACTGTATATAGTGGATCTAGGTGTTGTAGAGTGTATAGGGGGGATAGATACTGTATATAGTGGATCTAGATGTTGTAGAGTGTATAAGGGGGGATATATACTGTATATAGTGGATCTATGTGTTGTAGAGTGTATAAGGGGGGATAGATACTGTATATAGTGGATCTAGGTGTTGTAGAGTGTATCAGGGGGGATAGATACTGTATATAGTGGATCTAGGTGTTGTAGAGTGTATAAGGGGGGATAGATACTGTATATAGTGGATCTAGGTGTTGTAGAGTGTATCAGGGGGGATAGATACTGTATATAGTGGATCTAGGTGTTGTAGAGTGTATCAGGGGGGATAGATACTGTATATAGTGGATCTAGGTGTTGTAGAGGGTATCAGGGGGGATAGATACTGTATATAGTGGATCTAGGTGTTGTAGAGTGTATCAGGGGGGATAGATACTGTATATAGTGGATCTAGGTGTTGTAGAGTGTATAAGGGGGGATAGATACTGTATATAGTGGATCTAGGTGTTGTAGAGTGTATCAGGGGGGATAGATACTGTATATAGTGGATCTAGGTGTTGTAGAGTGTATAAGGGGGGATAGATACTGTATATAGTGGATCTAGGTGTTGTAGAGTGTATCAGGGGGGATAGATACTGTATATAGTGGATCTAGGTGTTGTAGAGTGTATAAGGGGGGATATATACTGTATATAGTGGATCTAGGTGTTGTAGAGTGTATAAGGGGGGATAGATACTGTATATAGTGGATCTAGGTGTTGTAGAGTGTATCAGGGGGGATAGATACTGTATATAGTGGATCTAGGTGTTGTAGAGTGTATCAGGGGGGATAGATACTGTATATAGTGGATCTAGGTGTTGTAGAGTCTATAAGGGGGGATAGATACTGTATATTGTGGATCTAGGTGTTGTAGAGTGTATAAGGGGGGATATATACTGTATATAGTGGATCTAGGTGTTGTAGAGTGTATCAGGGGGGATAGATACTGTATATAGTGGATCTAGGTGTTGTAGAGTGTATAAGGGGGGATAGATACTGTATATAGTGGATCTAGGTGTTGTAGAGTGTATAGGGGGGGATAGATACTGTATATAGTGGATCTAGGTGTTGTAGAGTGTATAAGGGGGGATAGATACTGTATATAGTGGATCTAGGTGTTGTAGAGTGTATCAGGGGGGATAGATACTGTATATAGTGGATCTAGGTGTTGTAGAGTGTATAAGGGGGGATAGATACTGTATATAGTGGATCTAGGTGTTGTAGAGTGTATCAGGGGGGATAGATACTGTATATAGTGGATCTAGGTGTTGTAGAGTGTATAAGGTGGGATAGATACTGTATAATAAATAATAATAATATGCCATTTAGCAGACGCTTTTATCCAAAGTGACTTACAGTCATGCGTGCATACATTTTTGTGTATGGGTGGTCCCCGGGATCGAACCCACTACCTTGGCGTTACAAGCGCCGTGCTCTACCAGCTGAGCTACAGAGGACCACTCTATAGTGGATCTAGGTGTTGTAGAGTGTATCAGGGGGGATAGATACTGTATATAGTGGATCTAGGTGTTGTAGAGTGTATAAGGGGGGATAGATACTGTATATAGTGGATCTAGGTGTTGTAGAGTGTATAAGGGGGGATAGATACTGTATATAGTGGATCTAGGTGTTGTAGAGTGTATCAGGGGGGATAGATACTGTATATAGTGGATCTAGGTGTTGTAGAGTGTATAAGGGGGGATAGATACTGTATATAGTGGATCTAGGTGTTGTAGAGTGTATAAGGGGGGATATATACTGTATATAGTGGATCTAGGTGTTGTAGAGTGTATCAGGGGGGATAGATACTGTATATAGTGGATGTAGGTGTTGTAGAGTGTATAAGGGGGGATAGATACTGTATATAGTGGATCTAGGTGTTGTAGAGTGTATAAGGGGGGATAGATACTGTATATAGTGGATCTAGGTGTTGTAGAGTGTATAAGGGGGGATATATACTGTATATAGTGGATCTAGGTGTTGTAGAGTGTATAAGGGGGGATAGATACTGTATATAGTGGATCTAGGTGTTGTAGAGTGTATAAGGGGGGATAGATACTGTATATAGTGGATATAGGTGTTGTAGAGTGTATAAGGGGGGATAGATACTGTATATAGTGGATCTAGGTGTTGTAGAGTGTATCAGGGGGGATAGATACTGTAAATAGTGGATCTAGGTGTTGTAGAGTGTATCAGGGGGGATAGATACTGTATATAGTGGATCTAGGTGTTGTAGAGTCTATAAGGGGGGATAGATACTGTATATAGTGGATCTAGGTGTTGTAGAGTGTATAAGGGGGGATATATACTGTATATAGTGGATCTAGGTGTTGTAGAGTGTATCAGGGGGGATAGATACTGTATATAGTGGATCTAGGTGTTGTAGAGTCTATGAGGGGGGATAGATACTGTATATAGTGGATCTAGGTGTTGTAGAGTGTATAAGGGGGGATAGATACTGTATATAGTGGATCTAGGTGTTGTAGAGTGTATCAGGGGGGATAGATACTGTATATAGTGGATCTAGGTGTTGTAGAGTGTATAAGGGGGGATATATACTGTATATAGTGGATCTAAGTGTTGTAGAGTGTATCAGGGGGGATAGATACTGTATATAGTGGATCTAGGTGTTGTAGAGTGTATAGGGGGGGATAGATACTGTATATAGTGGATCTAGGTGTTGTAGAGTGTATAAGGGGGATATATACTGTATATAGTGGATCTAGGTGTTGTAGAGTGTATAAGGGGGGATATATACTGTATATAGTGGATCTAGGTGTTGTAGAGTGTATAAGGGGGGATAGATACTGTATATAGTAGATCTAGGTGTTGTAGAGTGTATAAGGGGGGCTAGATACTGTATATAGTGGATCTAGGTGTTGTAGAGTGTATCAGGGGGGATAGATACTGTATATAGTGGATCTAGGTGTTGTAGATGGTATAAGGGGGGATAGATATAGTGAATGTGTTCATGTCTTATATTTTTCTAAATTGTTTTCTAACAGGACTAGTGGGGACAACATCAGCCACAACGGTGGCGGCAGCTATCACCACCACCACCACTCCAGCAGCTATCACCACCACCACCACTCCAGCAGCTATCACCACCACCACCACTCCAGCAGCTATCACCACCACCACTCCAGCAGCAGCTATCACCAGCACCACTCCAGCAGCTATCACCACCACCACCACTCCAGCAGCTATCACCAGCACCACTCCAGCAGCTATCACCACCACCACCACTCCAGCAGCTATCACCAGCACCACTCCAGCAGCTATCACCAGCACCACTCCAGCAGCAGCTATCACCACCACCACCACTCCAGCAGCTATCACCACCACCACCACTCCAGCAGCAGCTATCACCACCACCACCACTCCAGCAGCTATCACCACCACCACCACTCCAGCAGCAGCTATCACCACCACCACCACTCCAGCAGCAGCTATCACCACCACCACCACTCCAGCAGCTATCACCAGCACCACTCCAGCAGCTATCACCACCACCACCACTCCAGCAGCTATCACCAGCACCACTCCAGCAGCTATCACCACCACCACCACTCCAGCAGCTATCACCAGCACCACTCCAGCAGCTATCACCAGCACCACTCCAGCAGCAGCTATCACCACCACCACCACTCCAGCAGCTATCACCACCACCACCACTCCAGCAGCAGCTATCACCACCACCACCACTCCAGCAGCTATCACCACCACCACCACTCCAGCAGCAGCTATCACCACCACCACCACTCCAGCAGCTATCACCACCACCACCACTCCAGCAGCAGCTATCACCACCACCACCACTCCAGCAGCAGCTATCACCACCAGCACCACTCCAGCAGCTATCACCAGCACCACTCCAGCAGCTATCACCACCACCACCACTCCAGCAGCTATCACCAGCACCACTCCAGCAGCTATCACCACCACCACCACTCCAGCAGCTATCACCAGCACCACTCCAGCAGCAGCTATCACAACCACCACTCCAGCAGCTATCACCACCACCACTCCAGCAGCAGCTATCACCACCACCACCACTCCAGCAGCTATCACCACCACCACCACTCCAGCAGCAGCTATCACCACCACCACCACTCCAGCAGCTATCACCACCACCACCACCACTCCAGCAGCTATCACCACCACCACCACTCCAGCAGCAGCTATCACCACCACCACCACTCCAGCAGCAGCTATCACCACCACCACCACTCCAGCAGCTATCACCACCACCACCACTCCAGCAGCTATCACCACCACCACCACTCCAGCAGCTATCACCACCACCACCACTCCAGCAGCTATCACCACCACCACTCCAGCAGCAGCTATCACCACCACCACCACTCCAGCAGCTATCACCACCACCACCACTCCAGCAGCTATCACCACCACCACCACTCCAGCAGCTATCACCACCACCACCACTCCAGCAGCAGCTATCACCACCACCACCACTCCAGCAGCAGCTATCACCACCACCACCACTCCAGCAGCTATCACCACCACCACCACTCCAGCAGCTATCACCACCACCACCACTCCAGCAGCAGCTATCACCACCACCACCACTCCAGCAGCTATCACCACCACCACCACTCCAGCAGCTATCACCACCACCACCACTCCAGCAGCTATCACCACCACCACCACTCCAGCAGCTATCACCACCACCACCACTCCAGCAGCTATCACCACCACCACCACTCCAGCAGCTATCACCACCACCACCACTCCAGCAGCAGCTATCACCACCACCACCACTCCAGCAGCTATCACCACCACCACCACTCCAGCAGCAGCTATCACCACCACCACCACTCCAGCAGCTATCACCACCACCACCACTCCAGCAGCTATCACCACCACCACCACTCCAGCAGCTATCACCACCACCACCACTCCAGCAGCAGCTATCACCACCACCACCACTCCAGCAGCTATCACCACCACCACCACTCCAGCAGCTATCACCACCACCACCACTCCAGCAGCAGCTATCACCACCACCACCACTCCAGCAGCTATCACCACCACCACCACTCCAGCAGCAGCTATCACCACCACCACCACTCCAGCAGCTATCACCACCACCACCACTCCAGCAGCAGCTATCACCACCACCACCACTTCCGCTGCTGTCGTATCAACTGACCCTCCATCTTCTAGTGAAGGAACCCTGAGTCTTCAGTTCCGTCTCAACCAGACATTCAACTCGGATCTTTCCAACCCGTCCTCTTCAATGTTCAAGACTCTGGCTGCCAAAGTGGTCTCTGAGGTACGTATCGGGTGATTCCACGCCAGCGTAGGTGGACAATACTTTTTGGTATCTCAGATTGTTCTGGCAATTCTCACACAGAAACGTCATTGGGAGGAAAGCTGTTTGACAGGCTTTTTACATTTGTATCACAAACCATTATTTTTTTAAAATCATGATGAAAGTGGCCATTTTAGACCCTTTTTAGACCTGTACATGCCTGTTGTAAAAAAGACCCTATGATCAGTGAACTGTTCACGATAAAGAACAACATCTTGGTGTCATAATACTCCTTATATAGTGTGTTCTCAAATATAGAGTATGTCTACATTCTGAAATAGAAAATGTCACATTCATTTATTCAACAAAATAATATTAAAGATGCACTGGGCAGAAATCGCTCCGCCATTTCCTGGTTGCTAAAATTCTAATAGTTCGCTAAAATTTTAGTTTTTGTGACAAAACAAATACATTTTTAATAACCAAAAATATTGTATTTTTAGCTGTTTGAAACTGGTGTACAAAGCCTAAAGTGAAATACGCAAAAACCTAAACTTAAGAATGAGAAGCATCGAAATAGCGCACGTAGAACAGATGTACCACTTCTTCGACTTGCTTTCAATGAGAACGACACACATTTCTATGGGAATTTGGTCGGGTCGCCCAAAAAAAGTTACATATCGCAGCTTTAATATCTCAAAAGTACCGTTTTTGATTTGGGACAATATACTCTTCAAAACACGTCAAACTTCCAGAGTGGGCTCTCTGGTACATTTAATCATATGACCCATTTTATACATAGAAATTGACATTATAGGTCATTTACTAAATCACAGCCCCCCTCCTTTAGGATTGTACATTCAGCAAATGACCAGCAGAGGGAGTTCCCTTTGAATCCATTTACCATTAACAGTGTTGGTGGTGCTCATAAAAATCAATCAGAACTTCAGAAATCAGCAGAGAGCCCGCTCTGGAAATGTGATGTTCCTATAGAGTATATTGTTCCAGACAATATGTCTTAAAATGAACAAAAAAAAAAAAAAAAAGGGTACTTTTGAGAGGTCTGTTTGCTGTGAAAGACAATTAAAACAAAGCTTCTGTTAATGCAGTCAAAGGGCCCTGTTTTCATTTAACCTTTGATCATCCTGTGGTAATCTTTCAATGCAGGTGAACAGGGTTTATGCAAGGACCCCAAGCTTTCGTCGTTCCATTGTCAACTCATTCAGGTAAGTGTATGAATTCTCATTACCAACTGACTGGGGCTTTTTGTTCTACCTGATATTATTTTTAGTACTACATTTATATATTGATTACTGCATTGTTGGGTTCAGAGCTTGTTAAAAAAAATGCATTTCACTGTACTTGTGAGCGTGATATTAAAAACTTGAAAACTTTGACGGTGATTTCTGAGGGTTGTCCATTTTCTCTCCTTCTCCCGAGTAGGAGTGGATCTGTAGTTACCAACATGACCCTCGTGTTTGACAACAAGACTTCAGTTCCCAGCTCAAGCAGCGCACAAGCAACTTTCACCAACAGTTCCACCTCCCTGAACATTGTATCAGGAAGCACAATTGTTGGTAAGTATTCACCGCTGTGGGCGGATTGGTCATCTGGCATTTCGGGCAAATGCCCAGATGGGCTGGTCCATTTCCAGCCCAGTGGGCCTGTAACGTGTTTTTTTTTGTTGCAAAAAATTATAATTATCTGGTTAATAATGGGGGCCTCAAGGGAAAAACGGGCCAGTGTGTTAGAAATCCCAGGGCCAATTTCTGGTCTCAGTCCGCCCCTGTTTCACTGTCTCCATACACATCTATAAAGAGCAAAGTCAACATTTGAACAGAAACATGAAAAGACAATCCACTTTTATAATTTACTGAACCATATCTGTTTTTCTTACTTTTTCAGACTCATCAGCCACATCAGGAAGTGCTCCCCGACCCACTGCCTTCTCTCTGGCTGCCTTGCCTCTCAGTTTGGCTCTGTTAATGGTACAGCTGCTGGCTAGCTAATAGCCTGGGCCATAGCTGCTGTGGCTCTGCTAGCTGCCGGCTAGCTAATAGCCTGGGCCATAGCTGCTGTGGCTCTGCTAGCTGCCGGCTAGCTAATATCCTGGGCCATAGCTGCTGTGGCTCTGCTAGCTGCCGGCTAGCTAATAGCCTGGGCCATAGCTGCTGTGGCTCTGCTAGCTGCCGGCTAGCTAATAGCCTGGGCCATAGCTGCTGTGGCTCTGCTAGCTGCCGGCTAGCTAATATCCTGGGCCATAGCTACTGTGGCTCTGCTAGCTGCCGGCTAGCTAATAGCCTGGGCCATAGCTGCTGTGGCTCTGCTAGCTGCCGGCTAGCTAATAGCCTGGGCCATAGCTGCTGTGGCTCTGCTAGCTGCCGGCTAGCTAATAGCTTGGGCCATAGCTGCTGTGGCTCTGCTAGCTGCCGGCTAGCTAATAGCCTGGGCCATAGCTGCTGTGGCTCTGCTAGCTGCCGGCTAGCTAATAGCCTGGGCCATAGCTCGAATTATTAACTGCTTTATATTTACATTTATATTCACCAAGACCGGTATGATATTTACTTTTGAGTTATTTTGGGCATATCACTGAAGTGTCAAAGTGTCCTGAGAGACTAATGTGGACCACTACAACGTTTTAAAAACTGTCGTAGAGCCTCGCCTGGTTTGTACTTGTCTTGTTAATATTAAATCTAATATATTATGTAACACCCGTAGAATATAGATGTGTCATTTTTTTCATTACTGTTGGAATATAATTTCATTTTTTGTCACATGTTATAACATCTCAGAATCCTTCTAGGGGTACATCTCAATAGTGAGGTCTAAAATCCTTCATGGGGTACATCTCAATAGTGTAGTCTAAAATCCTTCTAGGGGTACATCTCAATAGTGTGGTCTAAAATCCTTCTAGGGGTACATCTCAATAGTGTAGTCTAAAATCCTTCTAGGGGTACATCTCAATAGTGTGGTCTAAAATCCTTCTAGGGGTACATCTCAATAGTGTGGTCTAAAATCCTTCTAGGGGTACATCTCAATAGTGAGGTCTAAAATCCTTCTAGGGGTACATCTCAATAGTGTGGTCTAAAATCATTCTAGGGGTACATCTCAATAGTGTGGTCTAAAATCCTTCTAGGGGTACATCTCAATAGTGTAGTCTAAAATCCTTCTAGGGGTACATCTCAATAGTGAGGTCTAAAATTCTTCTAAGGGTACATCTCAATAGTGTGGTCTAAAATCCTTCTAGGGTTACATCTCAATAGTGTGGTCTAAAATCCTTCTAGGGGTACATCTCAATAGTGTGGTCTAAAATCCTTCTAGGGGTACATCTCAATAGTGTAGTCTAAAATCCTTCTGGGGTACATCTCAATAGTGTGGTCTAAAATCCTTCTAGGGGTACATCTCAATAGTGTAGCCTAAAATCCTTCTAGGGGTACATCTCAATAGTGTGGTCTAAAATCCTTCTGGGGTACATCTCAATAGTGTGGTCTAAAATCCTTCTGGGGTACATCTCAATAGTGTGGTCTAAAATCCTTCTAGGGGTACATCTCAATAGTGTGGTCTAAAATCCTTCTGGGGTACATCTCAATAGTGTGGTCTAAAATCCTTCTGGGGTACATCTCAATAGTGTGGTCTAAAATCCTTCTAGGGGTACATCTCAATAGTGTGGTCTAAAATCCTTCTAGGGGTACATCTCAATAGTGTGGTCTAAAATCCTTCTAGGGGTACATCTCAATAGTGTAGTCTAAAATCCTTCTGGGGTACATCTCAATAGTGTGGTCTAAAATCCTTCTAGGGGTACATCTCAATAGTGTAGCCTAAAATCCTTCTAGGGGTACATCTCAATAGTGTGGTCTAAAATCCTTCTGGGGTACATCTCAATAGTGTGGTCTAAAATCCTTCTGGGGTACATCTCAATAGTGTGGTCTAAAATCCTTCTAGGGGTACATCTCAATAGTGTGGTCTAAAATCCTTCTGGGGTACATCTCAATAGTGTGGTCTAAAATCCTTCTGGGGTACATCTCAATAGTGTGGTCTAAAATCCTTCTGGGGTACATCTCAATAGTGTGGTCTAAAATCCTTCTGGGGTACATCTCAATAGTGTGGTCTAAAATCCTTCTGGGGTACATCTCAATAGTGTGGTCTAAAATCCTTCTAGGGGTACATCTCAATAGTGTGGTCTAAAATCCTTCTAGGGGTACATCTCAATAGTGTGGTCTAAAATCCTTCTGGGGTACATCTCAATAGTGTGGTCTAAAATCCTTCTAGGGGTACATCTCAATAGTGTGGTCTAAAATCCTTCTAAGGGTACATCTCAATAGTGTAGTCTAAAATCCTTCTAGGGGTACATCTCAATAGTGTGGTCTAAAATCCTTCTAGGGGTACATCTCAATAGTGAGGTCTAAAATATGTATGCACGCATGACTGTAAGTCGCTTTGGATAAAAGCGTCTGCTAAATGGCATATTATATTATTATTATATTAAAATCCTTCTAGGGGTACATCTCAATAGTGTGGTCTAAAATCCTTCTAGGGGTACATCTCAATAGTGAAGTATAAAATCCTTCTAGGGGTACATCAATAATGTCGTTTAATATCCTTCTAGCAGGTAGAGTATAATATTATTAATATTATACCATTTAGCAGACGCTTTTATCCAAAGCGACTTACAGTCATGTGTGCATAAATTTTTACGTATGGGTGGTCCCGGGGATCGAACCCACTACCCTGGCGTTACAAGCGCCATGCTCTACCAATTGAGCTACAGAGGACCCAGTCAAAAGTTTGGACACACCTACTCATTCCAGGGTTTTTATTAATTGTTTTACATTGTAGAATAATAGTGAAGACATCAAAACTATGCAATAACACATATCCACAATCACCCGACCTCAACCCAATTGAGATGGTTTGGGATGACTCGGACCGCAGAGTGAAGGAAAAGCAGCCAACAAGTGCTCAGCATATGTGGGAACTCCTTCAAGACTGTTGGAAAAGCATTCCAGGTGAAGCTGGTTGAGAGAATGCCAAGAGTGTGCAAAGCTGTCATCAAGGCAAAGGGTGGCTGCTTTGAAGAATCTCAAATATAAAATATATTTTGATTGTTTAACACTTTTTTGGTTACTACCTGATTCCATATGTGTTACTTCATAGTTTTGATGTCTTCACTATTATTCTACAATGTAGAAAATGGTAAAAATAAAGGAAAAACCCTTGAATGAGTAGGTGTGGCCAAACTTTTGACTGGTACTGTATATCTCCACTAATTTATGATTTTAACAAAAATATCTTCCCCACGTAGATCAAGAGACTGTATTTCAACCATAAACACAGAAAGCAACCACGTCGCGCCACAATACCAGTATTCAGTCGTCTATTATCAGCGAAAATCTTTACAAAATATAAACATTTCTGCCATTCTCTGGTCCATCAGTCAGAAGTGCTTAACTGTAGTTAGACTAGAAAGGTGCGGTCTCTCCGGTGAGCAGTTGAAAGAAACAGCATCTTTATCCTACAAGGTACATATTTACATGTCACACAGATTTACTGGGCCATCACTCCACACACACACACACACACACACACACACACACACACACACACACACACACACACACACACACACACACACACACACACACACACACACACACACACACACACACACACACACAGTTATCATTCAGACATACAGACCTTCCAAACCCACAGTGCTAATATGATATAGGGATAGTAGATAGTAGATACTATTGTGTCCCAAAGGGCACCCTATTCCCTACATAGTGCACTACTTTAGTTTTCTCATAGTCAGAGGTCAAGGGTCAGAGGTTAGGGGTCACTTCCTGGCTTTGCCCTTGCCTTTGCCCTTTCCCTTCCCAGAATCCCCGGCTGTTGCCTTCTCCTTTTTGGACTCCTTAGAGGGTTTGGCCTTCTTCTGCTGTGGAGGGGAGAGGAGAGGGGCGGGAGAAACAGGGAAGAGGGGGGAGAGGGAAACAGGGGGAGGGAGAAACAGGGGGAGGGGGGTTGGAGAAACAGGAGGGAAGGGGAGAGAGAAACAGGAGGGAGGGGGAAACGGGGGAGGGAGAAACAGGAGGGAGGGGGAAACGGGGGAGGGAGAAACAGGAGGGAGGGGGAAACGGGGGAGGGAGAAACAGGAGGGAGGGGGAAACGGGGGAGGGAGAAACAGGAGGGAGGGGGGAGGGGGAAACAGGGGGAGGGAGAAACAGGAGGGAGGGGGGCGGGAGAAACAGGGGGGAGGGAGAAACAAGGGGAGGGAGATTCTCTCTCACACACACACACACACACACACACACACACACACACACACACACACACACACACACACACACACACACTAAAGCATATACCCAAACACAGACACACACAGAGAGATTAACCCACTACAGGATAATAAACACAATATTTACCTTTTACTAAAAATATCATTAAGGTCTATATTTTCATAGAGACTATGTACATGGTTGGAGACACTTCCATTTGAATTCCAGTCCAGTCAGAAAGGAAACCAAATTCCAAATCCAAATAGTCTTCATTGAAAAGCATTGAGGAGAATTGGAATTAGAATGTCAGTCTACTTCCTGAATTGACTGGAATTTAAATGAAATCGACCCCAACCCTGACTATGTATTGGTTTACCAACGTTTCTCTATATATTTTTCAATAATTAAATTCTCACACCCAGGGGCCATTTAAATCAAATCAAATATTATTGGTCGCATACACATATTTAGCAGATGTTATTGTGGGTGTAGTGAAATGCTTGTGTTCCTAGCTCCAACAGTGCAGTAGTATCTAACAATACACAACAATACACACAAATCTAAAAGTAAAATAATGGAATTAAGAAATATAGAAATATGTGAAGACAGACAGACACACAGACAGACACACTCACCTTCCCGCTAACTTTAGACCATGCGTATTCACAGTTTCTAGCGGTTGAAGTATTGCATTGCAGGAAGGCAAGTAGATTAGTATTTTGTGTAAATGTGGGATATGATGGACACGCTTATTCATAACAATAAAAAGGTTAATAACAAGATGCAATCATTTGCCGTTAGTGAAAATCAATTCATCTTTACATTCTAAAATAATTAGAAATAGGCATATAATATTGCAGAACAAAGTTGATACTCGCCAAATATCCTATAGGCCAACAACAAGTTAGGATTGGCTACCATTCGTCCCATCTCTCATTTAATAGGACCCACTTCACAGTAGTCAATAGATCAGCTACAGTATTTCCAGCAGCCTATTTTGCTCTAGATGCAGGCAAGAGTGTGCAAGGCGGTACTGAATGTGTCACTGTCAGCTTGATTACCCATTCATAGGCTAGGTTGTAGCAACCTCATGATGGGTACATGGGAAATGTGAGTATCATGTAGTAGCCTAAACTCTGTGTTGTTGTTTTTATCGCACTGCTTTGCTTTATCTTGGCCAGGTCGCAGTTGCAAATAATAATAATAATATGCCATTTAGCAGACGCTTTTATCCAAAGCGTCTTACATTCATGCGTGCATACATTTATTTTTTTGTGTATGGGTGGTCCCGGGGATCGAACCCACTACCGTGGCGTTACAAGCGCCGTGCTCTACCAGCTGAGCTACAGAGGACCACGAGAACTTGTTCTCAACTGGTTTACCTGGTTAAATAAAGGTGAAAAAAAATAAAATAAAAAATAAACCTATCGATGTTACTTTGAGCTCGGTGAATGGAATATGAATGACTGTCATCCAATATGCTGTAATAGAAATAAGGCCATGCTCATAAACAAAAATATCATCCTCCCTCACCTTAAACGGAACCGACCGTCACTGGTGGATACATCTCATTATTCTTAATCTTTGTTTGTGAATATTGGATGAGGTTTGATAATATGGAGGACTAAAAGTGCCACAATTAAATAAATAAATACACCATTAAATAATTACTTAAATGTGTCATTAATTAATTAAAATTAGAATTAAATACATAAATGTGTTATTAAATGTGTCATTAATTAATTCAAATACCGATTCATTTTATGTAAAATACATATATAATAATTTCACTATTTACATTTACATTTCATGGTCCTGCGTTGGAGTGCTTCCTGAATTACTTAAAACTGTCAAACTGACCCATCAAAAGTTGGTAGGCGGAACCTAACGCCTGATTGGTTACCCTCTGCATCAAGCCAAGACAAATCAATTCCGGATAATGGATTGATGCAGAGCTACTGAACACATTCCAATACACTGGGTGGCGCTATTCACCTCTACGTTGGTTTAGGGGGGGAAGCATAAACCTAGCTAGTTCGCTAATCGGCTAAATGGTGTTAGCTGGCTTGAGCATCCCAAGATAGAAGTAGAGGCTGTTTTAGCTGACTGGTGACCATTGAGCTGTTACGTTTTTCTGTGTTGCAGCGGAGGTAGCAAGGCTCTTTGCGCCATATAACATTGGAGCCAGAAGGAATATGACGAGACGACCAGCACAAGTCCAAGTTAGCCGAAGAAGCTACACACACACACTGTCTGTTGTTTGGCTGACCACAATGCGGATAAAATTCCAAGCGTACTGTTTAAAGCTGAACTTCTTACTTCAGGACTTGGAGAGCAAAAAGTAACATTTTCAGGTCAGTGCGAAACTAGGCATTTACCAAAAGTAAAAAAAGTTTGTACTGTCTGTGGCTTGTTGAAATTATTTGCATTTCTTTTTATAGTGACTCAAACTTAATTGGTGTTCATAGTGTCAATAATAGTTATCACAGGCTTATTTGCTTAATTTAAGGTGAGGTGAGTTATGATTTTGTTTTGTTTTTTTCTCCAGGGAATGACCACGATCCCATGGTTATAACAAATAAACTGATGGAAGTGTTTCCGAAGCTCCAACAAGGGGGAGGCTTTGAATTTCTAAAACTTGTAGGATCTACTCGCAGTCGAAATCTTGCGTTGCTTCAGTGTCCCAGCACTGGATACACCCTTGCCTATCTGAAAGATCCATCGACGATGATTGGACAGGCTACAATCTACATACGTCCACTTCAACAGGATCTACCCTTAGATTGTGTACATACATTTACAGAGACTTAGTTTAATACATAATCAAAACAAAGATTACTGGTGACTTTTAATCATTAATTAAAAGCAATTTGTTGTTGTTGTTAGGAGAGCTCACGTCCTGCCTCTGGTCCAGTCATCCCCTGCATCACTTGTCAGAAGGAAGTTCCCTTTTCAGAGATGAAGCTGCACAGATTGAGCTGCAATGGGTATGTACTTCTTAAAGCAATGCAAGGGTAGCATAATTTATTTTCTTTGGGAATATGTCTCTCTTATTGTTGTGCACACAAATAAGCGAGTATGACCATCATTTCAATTGTGTTAACTTCAAGGACACCCATGCAGGAATCAGAAAGAGAACAAGAGGGAGGCCAAAGTGAAGAAAATGATAGTGAGACAGCCCTAGTCAGTGACAGTGTTCCAGTGAGGCCTGAAACATCAGCTGAGAGTGCAGTAGTACCGGCAGTGATTGTCAACGAGGAGTTGGATCGCAAAGAAACAGACAGTGGTTTGTGTCATCACAATAGTGTTGCTATAAGATTGTGTGTAACTGAAAAGTTAATAGAAAGATAACACCTGTAGGATATAATTAGATAAGATAATACAGTTACAGACAATTAATAACATGCAACTGGGTTTTTCTATTTTTCTAATATTTAGTTGTAGTTGTTTAGTAGTGCTGTTTTTATGTCAACTCAGCGTTGTGACAGGTTCTGAAGATGTTGGGTCTCACGTTTTGTCAGTGAAATGAACAGAATTTTCCTCCTGTTCTGTAGAGTGAGAGGATATCTGTATATGCAGGTAACATGCCAACTCACAATATGTCTCTCTGTAATAGATAACTTTATTGTTGTTGTTTGTTTAGAATGGAAGCTTATTAAAGAACCCACTCAAGCTGCCAAAGTTTTCAAAGAGAATCTGCTAAGGGAACATGCAACTGGGAAACCACTTAGAATGAAGATGGATGTAAGGGACTCTGAAGAGGACAGGGAACGGGAGCTTCTCTTATTCTATAAACAGCAGCAAGAATGGGCATGTCCACTTCATTGTACTCTGGTTGGTAAGTAATATAACATTTATAATATAAATACATCAGTACAGTTTATACCACTCAAGTAGCTTATATGGAATTGTTAAATGGGAGAATGGAATGCACAAAATTATATAATTGATAAAAATGTTATATGTATCTATGTGAATATTGTGCACAATATACTCTTGTTATCTGGAATAATCAATATTAAGGATGCTATTCTAGAATTACAGCCAATAGAAGTTTTTCTCCCTTTCTTGTTAAATGTTACCAAATCCAGTTACCTGTATTAGGCCGCCACTTTTTTTCCAGTGTTATTATCAGTATTTTATTTCAGGTGATGTTGCTATCGGAGAGGGAGTGATGCGGTACTTTATGACAACAATCATATCCAAACTCCAGTTTGGATTCAGTCTAGATCTTGGTAAGTATCTTACTAATTTTTTGAAGGTTAATCCATCTATAAATTGCAGAAATGTCTGTCTGTAGCGCATGTCTCTCAGTTAGTCCGATGGATTTCAAACTTGACAGGTGTCTTGCTCTGGTCACGAGTAAGTGCAGTGCCAAGTTTGACGACGTTTGGATAAACGCAAAAGACAGCGTTACATATATAGGTAAAAGAAGCACACATTGGCTTTTGCCGCTCTTGCTGCTTGCCATTCTCACACTGCATGCAACGCTGACTGAGCACCTGTTTGTGTCGTGACTCACTCTACACCGCCTCTCTCTATGCGCGCGCACACACACACACGCGTACACGTACGTTCTGGTGGTTGATGAACGCGGATATGTGCTGTTTAGCGGAGGGCCGGTGGGCAATGTTTTGTGTCAGGTAAGTCTGTAGTAGGGTATACAGGGGAATTGAATTTGAAGTGGTTTGGGGTCCTTCTGTAAGTCATTTTGGAGTAGGCTACAATTTGGTTTAAGTGAATTCTACAAGCAGCAATACCACAGGCCAAGTAATCGCCACTAGTATGATGTAATATATCTATCTATCTATCTATCTATCATACATTTTTATTTAATGTATTTAAGAGGTTAATTGTTGTGACTTTATTCCCTGCTCTCTTGGTACTTTACAGGAGGAATGGGCCGAACACTGCTATTTGAGGGTGAACCTGACCATCTTGTTCCAGCAGCATCAGAGGCACTTATTGAAAGCAACCTCTTCCGGGTTGCAGGAAGGATGTTGGGCCACACCTTTCTGCATGATGGTCCCCATGTCACAGGACTAAGTCCTGCTGTAATTCATGTACTGTTCAATGGGGACCCTGAAATGGCTACTGTTGTTACAGAAGACTGTCCTGATCTGCACATCAGGAGCATCATAGAACTGGTATGTAACCTAAAAGAAACTTTGCCATGTAAAAAATATTGCTTGGGCAGATATAATAACTTGTATGGTCTTAATTCTAGCTTGAACATGAAGATCTTACACCGGAACAGAAGGACACAGTTTCAGATCTTTCCATGTCTTGGGATCTTCCGGAATTGACACAAGTTCAGTGTCTTTGAAAACATTAACACACTGTGCAGTAGTTGACTTTTTTTTCTTCCATTTACTAAAATCAAACTGTTCTGCACCTTCAGTGCTAACAGTACAGCATTCATGTTAGTCATTCTGTGGACCATAATGAGACAGGAAGCTTCAAAGAAACAGCTTTTTTTCCTTTCTTTTAAAAGGAAAGTAAACTTTCAGTTTTTCCTTGCTTGTTCTAACACAACAAATAAAAACATGGGTTGGACATCAGTCTAAGATTCTTGATAACACTTCCACAGTCTCTACATATAGTCTAAGTGCATCAGTAACAGAAACTCCTGGAGCTGGCAAAATTGCAACCTCTTCATCTGAGAGCTCACGGGCCAGCTGAACCTCGGGGACTGACACAGTGCCTCGATGAAGGCAGTGAGGTCCGTTCCAATCGATCCCATATTCTTCAGGAACCTGAATGGATGACAAGCATAATCAGTCTTGTACTTAAAACTAGTTTGACATGTCCTTACACAAGATTGTTATTTTTGGTCACCAAGGCAGTGAGAAATGAAATGTTACTTATTCAGTTTTTTAAAATAATACAGCTTTGCATAGTATGCACTGTAGAAACTACAGCTCACAGGTTGATCTTTAAAAGCTCGGGAGATTTTAAAGAGACAATAATCTATAGTAAATGTTTCATTTAAAGTATCTATATACACATACATACATACATATACATACATATATACATACATACATATATTTATATATATATACATACACACATATATATACACATATACATATATATACACATATACATATATATACACACATATATAGATAGATAGATAGATAGATAGATAGATAGATAGATAGATAGATAGATAGATAGATACCACATGCTCGAACAGAGATGACCTGAGATTTTTTGCCTCCTATGATATTTTGCTTTTCTATGATTATATTATACCCTTTACAGCAGGGGCACATCCGGACAGCTGAGAATATTACTGTCAGATATTGTTCCACCTCTATTAAACAGGAGGCTAAAAATCACAGGACATGTCTATCCTGATGATACAAGTCAGCCGTCCTGAAATGTGTGTTTCTCTTCACATTTCTTCTACACATTCTACATCTCAGAGGCGATGTCTTTCCATAAGCGGGCTTCCTTCACCTTTCAAAGGGGCAGAGCTCCAAATTAAAAATACATTTAAATAATGCCCATATTATTATCTACTCACTTGGAACATGCACACCTCTTGCATTCAGGTGACCACGCATTAGCTTGTAGCCGGTGTTTGGATGACTTCTGTGAATTTCACTTACAATACGGTCTAACTCCTCATCATTCACAGCTGAATAGAGATCTGTCTTTCTGTACAAACAAGAAAAACACAACATCAAGTAATGTTACCTTAAACGTCATATTCTTTCCGAGTGTATGAGAGCAGCAATTCATAAACAGAAAACTCATGAATTTAGTGTAAATACCTTAAACTGTATTGTTGCATGCGCCTCCTGATGGTCCTCTTTGACACACCGAACATCGCTGCAATTTGAACTGCGGGAACTCCACAAAGAAGTTGATGCTCCAGAACTGCACTCGGTATGTCAAACGCCAAACGCCCCGGTCCCTGTGTGTGTTGGGCCTGAAGTGCCCTGGTACCAGAGAAGCGGTGGACAACTTCTTCTAGATTTGCAATCACTCTGTGGTCGATATCTTCGTCGGAAAGTGCGGAAATGACTCCAACAACTTCAATAAGTTCCTCTGCTTTACTAGCTACATGCTCTGGGTCAGCAGGTCCTGCTTCTACATCCTCTGCTAAGTTTAAAATGTCTCTAACCAACTCCCTGGAAAGTTCACGGAGATCCTCCATTGTCTCTATCCGGGTTGGCCTACTCTACTTCAGACCAAAGCAATGGATCAGACTAGATTCGCGTTAGCCCCGCCCACTGACTTTGATGGGTCAGTTTGACAGTTTTAAGTAATTCATGAATCACTGCAATGCAGGATCATGAAATGTAAATGTAAATAGTGAAATAATTATATATGTATTTTACATAAAATGAATCGGTATTTGAATTAATTAATGATACATTTAATTACACATTTATGTATTTAATTCTAATTTTAATTAATTAATGACACATTTAAGTAATTATTTAATGGTGTATTTATTTATTTAATTGTGGCACTTTTAGTCCTCCATATGATAACGTCAACCGCCTGTATTCAATTGGGGAGCGGTGCTATGCTGCTAGCCTCATGCTATGAATATGCATAGCCATCTCAGATATTATTTTTTTATTTTAGCAGACGCTCTTATCCAGAGCGACTTACAATGCATACATTTTCATACTGGCCCCTCCGTGGGAAACGAACCCACAACCCTGGCGTTGCAAGTGCCACGCTCTACCATATATAAAGTGTTTATTCTGAAATGTACCGGGATGTCACGTGTCCTACTTATACCAGTACACCCGGTAACAACTTAAGCATTACGAAACTTATATTCGATCAAATAAAAACCTCGCATAGCAAATAAGCCCTTTCATGTTTTTGTTGACCAAATTCGACAGTCTCTCATTGACCAAAAAACGACTTGCTTGGTTTTGGTGCGAAACAAAACGCCACCTGCTGGAGGGGAGACAGATGTTCCGCCGAGTTGGGCCTTCCTCTTCCTCTTCCTCTCTCATCATACTTCGCGCCAAGGAAGGGGTTTTTCCAGAAGCTGCGCTGTCAACTAGTATCATCACAATCAATAAGAAAACTCCCTTATTTAGTTGATTATGGTAAGTCACGGCGTCTATGCATCGATTGTCCGAATTCATCAACTCATTCCCCGGAGAAATAAAAACCAGTTTTTGGTATTGCATGGGGGGGAATGGGACGTTTTGGCCATGTGTTAGCTAGCAGGCTAGCAGTGTGGATAAAAGCTAGTTAGCCAGCTAGACACCACCTCTAGTTGCCCTATTTGGTTATTTTAGTTGGATTTCTTAACTAGCTATCGTGCTCATGAAAAACAATGCATGTAGCTAACGAACTCGCTAGTCAGCTGTTTACATGGCAAACATGGAAAAAAATGGCAGTCGTGTTGTCAATATTGACAACGAGTTATGGCAACAAGTGGCATTTTTACATGGGCAGATCATAAAGCTGATTAAGTTGACGGTACTTGAACTAGATACAGCATCTGGCCCTTGCCACATATCGTGCATGTGTAACTTTTCAATACGTCTTCAAATCAAATGTCATTTCACGTCTACGGTTGATCCCAAATCACACCCTATTCCGATATATAGTGCACTACTTACTTTTAACCAGAACCCTATAGTGCACTATATAGGGAATAGGGTGCCAATGAGGCACAGTGGACTAATTTAACCCTCTCCTTCCATTCTCAGGACATCAGGCGGTTCTTTGCACCAAGCAAACCCGCAGCGCAGAAACCCTCTCAGAATGAAATCCTCAACACAGAGGAGGAGTCCAAGAAGAAGAAGAAGAAATCCGTGTCAACAGACGAAGAAGTGAAGAAAAAGAAAATTGCGACCAAGGTATATATTTATATTATTATAAACCAGCGTCTTTAGTCAGTGAACTGGTCGGCGCTAGCTTCTATAGCCACAAACTGCTAAACCTCGGCTATTTCTACAATCTCTTAACCCTAACCACACTGCTAAGCTTATGATTACAATGACTGTGGTTATAATGACCGTGGTGATGATGATGATGGTGATGATGATGATGTGTTCCAGATCACCAGCCCCAAGGTGGAGGAGAAGAAGAAGGACGGTGATAAAAAGAGAAAGAAGCGTGCTGTCATTGAGTCAGGTAATAATTCCGACTGCACCTCTGTAGGCCATTTAATGGTCATTGAGTCAGGTAATAATTCCGACTGCACCTCTGTAGGCCATTTAATGGTCATTGAGTCAGGTAATAATTCTGACTGCACCTCTGTAGGCCATTTAATGGTCATTCAGTCAGGTAATAATTCCGACTGCACCTCTGTAGGCCATTTAATGGTCATTGAGTCAGGTAATAATTCTGACTGCACCTCTGTAGGCCATTTAATGGTCATTGAGTCAGGTAATAATGATGACTGCACCTCTGTAGGCCATTTAATGGTCATTGAGTCAGGTAATAATTCCGACTGCACCTCTGTAGGCCATTTAATGGTCACTGAGTCAGGTAATAATTCCGACTGCACCTCTGTAGGCCATTTAATGGTCATTGAGTCAGGTAATAATTCCGACTGCACCTCTGTAGGCCATTTAATGGTCATTGAGTCAGGTAATAATTCTGACTGCACCTCTGTAGGCCATTTAATGGTCATTGAGTCAGGTAATAATTCCGACTGCACCTCTGTCAGTGGAGGTATAACTGTCCATGGTTTTTTAGAATAGGCCATTTAATGGTCATTTCCAATTGAGCCGACATATACATGGTTTAGGCTGAATCCCGGCCTAACACAAGGAGGTCATAGGACATAAAGGCGGGGTCAGAGGGGCGGGGTCAGAGAGGCAGGGTCAGAGAGGCGGGGTCAGAGAGGCGAGGTCAGAGGGGTGGGGTCAGAGAGGCGAGGTCAGAGGGGCGGGGTCATAGTGATTTGCAGTAGACAGACGTATAGCAGTAAACCAAAATGATTTGTCGTGCTCAACATATATAAATATGCCTCTGTGTAACTATTGGATCATTCAGACTTTATCGTCCAGTATTTCTACTCTTCCATATTCATTGAACCTGTTTTGGTTGTAAACTCAAATGGACAGTGAGCAGTGATGTCCAACGGGCCTTCGGAAAAACAAAATACTTTCTCTGACTGTTGTCATAGAATATGGGGTCATCCTGCATGTGGCTTCTGGAACTAATGACATGGAGTCTTAAGTTAAGGAGGGTTTCCTCCCAAGGTGGAGAGAGAAGGACCTGTTGTACGCTCCAGCCACTAACAAGCTGCTTGTGTCTGTGTTGTCATGGCAACAACACTGATGGAATGGTTAGTTAGTCATGGCAACCACACTGATGGAATGGTTAGTTAGTCATGTCAACAACACTGATGGAATGGTTAGTTAGTCATGGCAACAACACTGATGGAATGGTTAGTTAGTCAGGTCAACAACACTGATGGAATGGTTAGTTAGTCATGGCAACAACACTGATTGAATGGTTAGTTAGTCATGTAAACAACACTGATGGAATGGTTAGTTAGTCATGTCAACAACACTGATGGAATGGTTAGTTAGTCAGGTCAACAACACTGATGGAATGGTTAGTTAGTCATGGCAACAACACTGATGGAAGGGTTAGTTAGTCATGTCAACAACACTGATGGAATGGTTAGTTAGTCATGGCAACAACACTGATGGAATGGTTAGTTAGTCAGGTCAACAACACTGATGGAATGGTTAGTTAGTCATGGCAACAACACTGATGGAATGGTTAGTTAGTCATGTCAACAACACTGATGGAATGGTTAGTTAGTCATGTCAACAACACTGACGGAATGGTTAGTTAGTCATGTCAACAACACTGATGGAATGGTTAGTTAGTTAGTCAGGGCAACAACACTGATGGAATGGTTAGTTAGTCATGTCAACAACACTGATGGAATGGTTAGTTAGTTAGTCAGGGCAACAACACTGATGGAATGGTTAGTTAGTCAGGGCAACAACACTGATGGAATGGGTAGTTAGTCAGGGCAACAACACTGATGGAATGGGTAGTTAGTCATGTCAACAACACTGATGGAATGGTTAGTTAGTCATGTCAACAACACTGACGGAATGGTTAGTTAGTCAAGGCAACAACACTGATGGAATGGGTAGTTAGTCATGGCAACAACACTGATGGAATGGGTAGTTAGTCATGGCAACAACACTGATGGAATGGTTAGTTAGACATGGCAACAACACTGATGGAATGGTTAGTTAGTCATGTCAATAACACTGATGGAATGGTTAGTTAGTCATGGCAACAACACTGATGGAATGGTTAGTTAGTCATGTCAACAACACTGATGGAATGGTTAGTTAGTCATGTCAACAACACTGATGGAATGGTTAGTTAGTCATGGCAACAACACTGATGGAATGGTTAGTTAGTTAGTCAGGGCAACAACACTGATGGAATGGGTAGTTAGTCATGTCAACAACACTGACGGAATGGTTAGTTAGTCATGTCAACAACAATGATGGAATGGTTAGTTAGTTAGTCAGGGCAACAACACTGATGGAATGGGTAGTTAGTCAGGGCAACAACACTGATGGAATGGTTAGTTAGTCAGGTCAACAACACTGATGGAATGGTTAGTTAGTCAGGTCAACAACACTGACGGAATGGTTAGTTAGTCATGTCAACAACACTGATGGAATGGTTAGTTAGTTAGTCAGGTCAATAACACTGATGGAATGGTTAGTTAGTCATGTCAACAACACTGACGGAATGGTTAGTTAGTCAGGTCAACAACACTGATGGAATGGTTAGTTAGTTAGTCAGGTCAACAACACTGATGGAATGGTTAGTTAGTCATGTCAACAACACTGATGGAATGGTTAGTTAGTCAGGTCAACAACACTGATGGAATGGTTAGTTAGTCATGTCAACAACACTGATGGAATGGTTAGTTAGTCATGTCAACAACACTGATGGAATGGTTAGTTAGTCAGGTCAACAACACTGATGGAATGGTTAGTTAGTCATGTCAATAACACTGATGGAATGGTTAGTTAGTCATGTCAACAACACTGATGGAATGGTTAGTTAGTCATGTCAACAACACTGATGGAATGGTTAGTTAGTCATGGCAACAACACTGACGGAATGGTTAGTTAGTCATGTCAACAACACTGATGGAATGGTTAGTTAGTCATGTCAACAACACTGATGGAATGGTTAGTTAGTCATGTCAGGGCAACAAAACTGATGGAATGGGTAGTTAGTCATGTCAACAACACTGATGGAATGGTTAGTTAGTTAGTCAGGGCAACAAAACTGATGGAATGGGTAGTTAGTCATGTCAACAACACTGATGGAATGGTTAGTTAGTTAGTCAGGTCAACAACACTGATGGAATGGTTAGTTAGTTAGTCAGGTCAACAACACTGATGGAATGGTTAGTTAGTCATGTCAACAACACTGATGGAATGGTTAGTTAGTCATGTCAACAACACTGATGGAATGGTTAGTTAGTCATGTCAACAACACTGATGGAATGGTTAGTTAGTCATGGCTACAACACTGATGGAATGGTTAGTTAGTCATGTCAACAACACTGACGGAATGGTTAGTTAGTCATGTCAACAACACTGATGGAATGGTTAGTTAGTCAGGTCAACAACACTGATGGAATGGTTAGTTAGTCATGTCAATAACACTGATGGAATGGTTAGTTAGTCATGTCAACAACACTGATGGAATGGTTAGTTAGTCATGTCAATAACACTGATGGAATGGTTAGTTAGTCATGTCAACAACTGATGGAATGGTTAGTTAGTCAGGTCAACAACACTGATGGAATGGTTAGTTAGTCATGTCAACAACACTGATGGAATGGTTAGTTAGTCATGTCAACAACACTGACGGAATGGTTAGTTAGTCATGGCAACAACACTGACGGAATGGTTAGTTAGTCATGTCAACAACACTGATGGAATGGTTAGTTAGTCATGTCAACAACACTGATGGAATGGTTAGTTAGTCATGTCAACAACACTGATGGAATGGTTAGTTAGTCATGTCAACAACACTGATGGAATGGTTAGTTAGTCAGGTCAACAACACTGATGGAATGGTTAGTTAGTCATGTCAACAACACTGATGGAATGGTTAGTTAGTCATGTCAACAACACTGATGGAATGGTTAGTTAGTCATGTCAATAACACTGATGGAATGGTTAGTTAGTCATGTCAACAACACTGATGGAATGGTTAGTTAGTCATGTCAATAACACTGATGGAATGGTTAGTTAGTCATGTCAACAACACTGATGGAATGGTTAGTTAGTCAGGTCAACAACACTGATGGAATGGTTAGTTAGTCAGGTCAATAACACTGATGGAATGGTTAGTTAGTCAGGTCAACAACACTGATGGAATGGTTAGTTAGTTAGTCAGGGCAACAAAACTGATGGAATGGGTAGTTAGTCATGTCAACAACACTGATGGAATGGTTAGTTAGTCAGGTCAACAACACTGATGGAATGGTTAGTTAGTTAGTCAGGGCAACAAAACTGATGGAATGGGTAGTTAGTCATGTCAACAACACTGATGGAATGGTTAGTTAGTCAGGTCAACAACACTGATGGAATGGTTAGTTAGTTAGTCAGGTCAACAACACTGATGGAATGGTTAGTTAGTCATGTCAACAACACTGATGGAATGGTTAGTTAGTCATGTCAACAACACTGATGGAATGGTTAGTTAGTCATGGCAACAACACTGATGGAATGGTTAGTTAGTCATGTCAACAACACTGATGGAATGGTTAGTTAGTCATGTCAACAACACTGAAGGAATGGTTAGTTTGTCATGTCAACAACACTGATGGAATGGTTAGTTAGTCAGGTCAACAACACTGATGGAATGGTTAGTTAGTTAGTCAGGGCAACAAAACTGATGGAATGGGTAGTTAGTCATGTCAACAACACTGATGGAATGGTTAGTTAGTCAGGTCAACAACACTGATGGAATGGTTAGTTAGTTAGTCAGGTCAACAACACTGATGGAATGGTTAGTTAGTCATGTCAACAACACTGATGGAATGGTTAGTTAGTCATGTCAACAACACTGATGGAATGGTTAGTTAGTCATGGCAACAACACTGATGGAATGGTTAGTTAGTCATGTCAACAACACTGATGGAATGGTTAGTTAGTCATGTCAACAACACTGAAGGAATGGTTAGTTAGTCATGTCAACAACACTGATGGAATGGTTAGTTAATCAGGTCAACAACACTGATGGAATGGTTAGTTAGTCATGTCAACAACACTGACGGAATGGTTAGTTAGTCATGTCAACAACACTGACGGAATGGTTAGTTAGTCATGTCAACAACACTGACGGAATGGTTAGTTAGTCATGTCAACAACACTGATGGAATGGTTAGTTAGTCAGGTCAACAACACTGATGGAATGGTTAGTTAGTCATGTCAACAACACTGATGGAATGGTTAGTTAGTCAGGTCAACAACACTGATGGAATGGTTAGTTAGTCATGTCAACAACACTGATGGAATGGTTAGTTAGTCATGTCAACAACACTGATGGAATGGTTAGTTAGTCAGGTCAACAACACTGATGGAATGGTTAGTTAGTCATGGCAACAACACTGACGGAATGGTTAGTTAGTCATGTCAACAACACTGATGGAATGGTTAGTTAGTCAGGGCAACAACACTGATGGAATGGTTAGTTAGTCAGGGCAACAACACTGATGGAATGGGTAGTTAGTCATGTCAACAACACTGATGGAATGGTTAGTTAGTCAGGTCAACAACACTGATGGAATGGTTAGTTAGTTAGTCAGGTCAACAACACTGATGGAATGGTTAGTTAGTCATGTCAACAACACTGATGGAATGGGTAGTTAGTCATGTCAACAACACTGATGGAATGGTTAGTTAGTCATGTCAACAACACTGATGGAATGGGTAGTTAGTCATGTCAACAACACTGATGGAATGGTTAGTGGTCACCTGGCTATTTATACTCCCCTCCTCTCTCCTCCCCTCCCCCTCTCCTTACTCCCCCCTCCCTCCCCTCCTCTCGGCTCCTCTCCTCCCCCTCTCCCCCTCTCCCTCTCTCTCCTCCTCTCCCCATCTCCTTACTCCCCCCCCTCTCCTCTCCCCCTCACTCCTCTCCTCCCCCCCTCCCCTCGTCTCTCTCCTCCCCCTCTCCCTCCCTCCCCTCCTCTCTCTCCTCCCCCTCTCCCTCCCTCCCCTCCTCTCTTTCCTCCCTCCCTCCCCTCCTCTCTCCCCTCCGCTCCCCCGTCCTCCTCTCTCCCCCCTTCATCTCCCTCCCCCATCCCTCCTTCCCTCCTCTCCCCTCTCCCTCTCTCTCCTCCTCTCCCCCTCTCCTTACTCCCCCCTCTCCCCCTTCCTCCTCTCCCCTCCCTCCTCTCTCCCCCTTCATCTCCCTCCCCCATCCCTCCTTCCCTCCTCTCCCTCCCCCATCCCTCCTTCCCTCCTCTCCCCTCTCCCTCTCTCTCCTCCTCTCCCCCTCTCCTTACTCCTCCCCCCCTCCCCTCCTCTCCCCCTCCCTCCTCTCCCCTCCCTCCTCTCTCCCCCCTTCATCTCCCTCCCCCATCCCTCCTTCCCTCTGTCCTGTAGACTCTGAGGAGGAGGTAGTGGAGCAGAAGCCGAAGGCCCAGAAACCATACCCTCCTCTTCCTCCTGCCAAGAAAGACCCGGTGCAGTACGTCTCTGAGACAGGTGAGACAGACTAGACTCCATACTGGGAGAATACCAGAACATACCGGAAATAACCTCAGAATACCGGAAATAACCTCAGAATACCGTAAATAACCTCAGAATACCAGAACTAAACAGGAGAATAGGAATCATACTGACAGACTCTAGCACAACTATTGTAGCATGTCTCAACCTCGCTCCATTTCTCTTCCCTTCTCTCTGTTTCCCCCTCTCAATCAATCAATCAATTTTATTTTATATAGCCCTTCTTACATCAGCTAATATCTCGAAGTGCTGTACAGAAACCCAGCCTAAAACCCCAAACAGCTAGTAATGCAGGTGTAGAAGCACGGTGGCTAGGAAAAACTCCCTAGAAAGGCGAAAACCTAGGAAGAAACCTAGAGAGGAACCAGGCTATGAGGGGTGGCCAGTCCTCTTCTGGCTGTGCCGGGTGGAGATTATAACAGAACCATGCCAAGATGTTCAAAAATGTTCATAAGTGACAAGCATGGTCAAATAATAATCAGGAATAAATCTCAGTTGGCTTTTCATAGCCGATCATTAAGAGTTTGAAAACAGCAGGTCTGGGACAGGTAGGGGTTCCATAACCGCAGGCAGAACAGTTTAAACTGGAATAGCAGCAAGGCCAGGCGGACTGGGGACAGCAAGGAGTCACCACGGCCGGTAGTCCCGACGTATGGTCCTAGGGCTCAGGTCTCTCAGTTGGCTTTTCATAGCCGATCATTAAGAGTTGAAAACAGCAGGTCTGGGACAGGTAGGGGTTTCGTAGCCGCAGGCAGAACAGTTGAAACTGGAATAGCAGCAAGGCCAGGCGGACTGGGGACAGCAAGGTGTCATCATGCCCGGTAGTCCTGACGTATGGTCCTAGGGCTCAGGTTCTCGGAGAGAAAGAGAGAACGAGAGAATTAGAGAGAGCATACTTAAATTCACACAGGACACTGGATAAGACAGGAGAAGTACTCCAGGTATAACCAACTAACCCCAGCCCCCCGACACATAAACTACTGCAGCATAAATACTGGAGGCTGAGACAGGAGCGGTCCGGAGACACTGTGGCCCCATCCGAAGAAACCCCCGGACAGGGCCAAACAGGAAGGATATAACCCCACCCACTCCGCCAAAGCACAGCCCCCGCACCACTAGAGGGATATCCCCAACCACCAACTTACAATCCTGAGACAAGGCCGAGTATAGCCCACAGAGGTCTCCACCACAGCACAAACCAAGGGGGGGGGCGCCAACCCAGACAGGAAGATCACGTCAGTAACTCAACCCACTCAAGTGACGCACCCCTCCCAGGGACGGCATGAAAGAGCACCAGCAAGCCAGTGACTCAGCCCCTGCAACAGGGTTAGAGGCAGAGAACCCCAGTGGAGAGGGGAACCGGCCCGGCAGAGACAGCAAGGGCTGTTCGTTGCTCCAGCCTTTCCGTTCACCTTCACACTCCTGGGCCAGACTACACTCAATCATATGACCTACTGAAGAGATAAGTCTTCAGTAAAGACTTAAAGGTTGAGACTGAGTCTGCGTCTCTCACATGGGTAGGCAGACTGTTCCATAAAAATGGAGATCTATAGGAGAAAGCCCTGCCTCCCGCTGTTTGCTTAGAAATTCTAGGGACAATTAGGAGGCCTGCGTCTTGTGACCGTAGCGTACGTATTGGTATGTACGGCAGGACCAACTCGGAAAGATAGGTAGGAGCAAGCCCATGTAACGCTTTATAGGTTAACAGTAAAACCTTGAAATCAGCCCTTGCCTTAACAGGAAGCCAGTGTAGGGAAGCTAGCACTGGAGTAATATGATCAAATTTCTTGGTTCTAGTCAGGATTCTAGCAGCCGTATTTAGCACTAACTGAAGTTTATTTAGTGCTTTATCCGGGTAGCCGGAAAATAGAGCATTGCAGTAGTCTAACCTAGAAGTAACAAATGCATGGATTAATTTTTCTGCATCATTTTTGGACAGAAAATTTCTGATTTTTGCAATGTTACGTAGATGGAAAAAAGCTGTCCTTGAAACAGTCTTGATATGTTCGTCAAAAGAGAGATCAGGGTCAAGAGTAACGCCTAGGTCCTTCACAGTTTTATTTGAGACGACTTTACAACCATCAAGATGAATTGTCAGATTTAACAGAAGATCTCTTTGTTTCTTGGGACCTAGAACAAGCATCTCTGTTTTGTCCGAGTTTAAAAGTAAAAAGTTTTCAGCCATCCACTTCCTTATGTCTGAAACACAGGCTTCTAGCGAGGGCAATTTTGGGGCTTCACCATGCTTCATTGAAATGTACAGCTGTGTGTCATCCGCATAGCAGTGAAAGTTAACATTATGTTTTCGAATAACATCCCCAAGAGGTAAAATATATAGTGAAAACAATAGTGGTCCTAAAACGGAACCTTGAGGAACACCGAAATGTACAGTTGATTTGTCGGAGGACAGACCATTCACAGAGACAAACTGATATCTTTCCGACAGGTAGGATCTAAACCAGGCCAGAACTTGTCCGTGTAGACCAATTTGGGTTTCCAGTCTCTCCAAAAGAATGTGGTGATCGATGGTGTCAAAGGCAGCACTAAGGTCTAGTAGCACGAGGACAGACGCAGAGCCTCGGTCTGACGCCATTAAAAGGTCATTTACCACCTTCACAAGTGCAGTCTCAGTGCTATGATGGGGTCTAAAACCAGACTGAAGCATTTCGTATACATTGTTTGTCTTCAGAAAGGCAGTGAGTTGCTGCGCAACAGCTTTTTCTAAAATTTTTGAGAGGAATGGAAGATTCGATATAGGCCGATAGTTTTTTATATTTTCCGGGTCAAGGTTTGGCTTTTTCAAGAGAGGCTTTATCACTGCCACTTTTAGTGAGTTTGGTACACATCCGGTGGATAGAGAGCTGTTTATTATGTTCAACATAGGAGGGCCAAGCACAGGAAGCAGCTCCTTCAACAGTTTAGTAGGAATAGGATCCAGTATGCAGCTTGAAGGTTTAGAGGCCATGATTATTTTCATCATTGTGTCAAGAGATATAGTACTAAAACACTTAAGTGTCTCTCCCGATCCCAGGCCCTCGCAGAGCTGTGCAGATCCAGGACAGCTAAGCCCTGGAGGAATACGCAGATTCAAAGAGGAGTCCGTAATTTGCTTTCTAATGGTCATGATCTTTTCCTCAAAGAAGTTCATGAATTTATCACTGCTGAAGTGAAAGCCATCCTCTCTTGGGGAATGCTGCTTTTTAGTTAGCTTTGCAACAGTATCAAAAAGAAATTTTGGATTGTTCTTATTTTCCTCGATTAAGTTGGAAAAGTAGGATGATCGAGCAGCAGTGAGGGCTCTTCGGTACTGCACGGTACTGTCTTTCCAAGCTAGTCGGAAGACTTCCAGTTTGGTGTGGCGCCATTTCCGTTCCAATTTCCTGGAAGCTTGCTTCAAAGCTCGGGTATTTTCTGTATACCAGGGAGCTAGTTTCTTATGACAAATGTTTTTCGTTTTTAGGGGTGCAACTGCATCTAGGGTATTGCGCAAGGTTAAATTGAGTTCCTCAGTTAAGTGGTTAACTGATTTTTGTCCTCTGACGTCCTTGGGTAGGCAGAAGGAGTCTGGAAGGGCATCAATGAATTTTTGTGTTGTCTGAGAATTTATAGCACGACTTTTGATGCTCCTTGGTTGGGGTCTGAGCAGATTATTTGTTGCGATTGCAAACGTAATAAAATGGTGGTCCGATAGTCCAGGATTTTGTGGAAAAACATTAAGATCTACAACATTTATTCCATGGGACAAAACTAGGTCCAGAGTATGACTGTGGCAGTGAGTAGGTCCAGAGACATGTTGGACAAAACCCACTGAGTCGATAATGGCTCCGAAAGACTTTTGGAGTGGGTCTGTGGACTTCTCCATGTGAATATTAAAATCACCAAAAATTAGAATATGATCTGCTATGACTACAAGGTCTGATAGGAATTCAGGAAACTCAGAGAGGAACGCTGTATATGGCCCAGGAGGCCTGTAAACAGTAGCTATAAAAAGTGATTGAGTAGGCTGCATAGATTTCATGACTAGAAGCTCAAAAGATGAAAACGCCATTTTTTTTTTTGTAAATTGAAATTTGCTATCGTAAATGTTAGCAACACCTCCGCCTTTGCGGGATGCACGGGGAATATGGTCACTAGTGTAACCAGGAGGTGAGGCCTCATTTAACACAGCACATTCATCAGGCTTAAGCCATGTTTCAGTCAGGCCAATCACATCAAGATTATGATCAGTGAGTAGTTCATTGACTATGACTGCCTTGGAAATGAGGGATCTAACATTAAGTAGCCCTATTTTGAGATGTGCGATATTATCACAATCTCTTTCAATAATGGCAGGAATGGAGGAGGTCTTTATCCTAATAAGATTGCTAGGGTGAACACCGCCATGTTTAGTTTTGCCCAACCTAGGTCGAGGCACAGACACAGTCTCAATGGGTATGGCTGAGCTGACTACACTGACTGTGCTATTGGCAGACTCCACTAAGCTGGCAGGTTGGCTAACAGCCTGCTGCCTGGCCTGCACCCTATTTCACTGTGGGGCTAGAGGAGTTAGAGCCCTATCTATGTTGGTAGATAAGAGGAGAGCACCCCTCCAGCTAGGATGGAGTCCGTCACTCCTCAGCAGGTCAGGCTTGATCCTGTTTGTGGGTGAGTCCCAGAAAGAGGGCCAATTATCCACAAATGTTATCTTTTGGGAGGGGCAGAAAACAGTTTTCAACCAGCGATTAAGTGCTGAGACTCTGCTGTAGAGCTCGTCACTTCCCCTAACTGGGAGGGGGCCAGAGACAATTACTCGATGCCGACACATCTTTCTAGCTGATTTACACGCTGAAGCTGTGTTGCTCTTGGTGACCTCTGACTGTTTCATCCTAACATCGTTGGTGCCGACGTGGATAACAATATCTCTATACTCTCTACACTCGCCAGTTTTAGCTTTAGCCAGCACCATCTTTAGATTAGCCTTAACGTCGGTAGCCCTGCCCCCTGGTAAACAGTGTATGATCGCTGGGTGATTCGTTTTAAGTCTAATACTGCGGGTAATGGAGTCGCCAATGACTAGGGTTTTCAATTTGTCAGAGCTAATGGTGGGAGCCTTCGGAGTCTCAGACCCCGTAACGGGAGGAGTAGAGACTAGAGAAGACTCAGACTCAGACTCCGACTCGCTACATAATGGGGAAAACCGGTTGAAGGTTTCTGTCGGCTGAATGAGCGACACCGGTTGAGCATTCCAGCAGTATTTCCCTCCAGAAGCCATGAGAAAGTTGTCCGGCTGCGGGGACTGTGCGGGGGGATTTATACTAACGTTACTGTCTGTACTTACTGGTGGCACTCTCTCTCTCTCTCTCTCTCTCCCCCCTTACCCCCCCCCTCTCTCTCCCCTCTCTCTCTGTTTCCCCCTCTCTCTCTCTCTCTCTCCCCCCTTACCCCCCCTCTCTCTCCCCTCTCTCTCTGTTTCTCCCTCTCTCTCTCTCTCTCTCTCTCCCCCCTTACCCCCCCTCTCTCTCCCCTCTCTCTCTGTTTCCCCTCTCTCTCTCTCTCTCTCCCCCCTTACCCCCCCTCTCTCTCCCCTCTCTCTCTGTTTCCCCCTCTCTCGCTCTCTCTCTCTCCCCACCCCT
>NW_028165263.1:0-1000 GCF_964263955.1 Coregonus lavaretus
TTCTGTTCTCTCTACTCTCTCTCTTTCTGTTCTCTCTACTCACTTTCTTGTCTTAGTATTTTTGCCCTACAGATGTGTTTTATGTAAATGAACAAAAAAAAAACTATATTTTATTTATTTAGTTGTACATCTCGTCTCTGTGTTGTTTCTGGTTACCTCTTTCCTGTTGTTCGATGTTTTATTGATGAACAATAAAGATCTGTGATTGATTAGTATATTATACAGTCTGTTATACAGACCCAGCACACACACACACACAACACACACACACACACACACACACACACACACACACACACACACACACAGAACAACTGTCCAGTTCCAGCAGCAGTGACTGAACAACATCAACTTGAGTAAAACCATGAGTGTATAAGTTCTGCCTTAAGCACAACAGAGGAGGCTGGTGGGAGGAGTTATGGGAGGACAGGCTCTTTGTAATGGCTGGAATGGAATAAATGGAACCGTTTCAAACATATACGGAAACCACATGTTTGACTTTGTTCCATTGATTCCATTCCAGCCATTACAATGAGCCTGTCCTCCTATAGCTCCTCCCACCAGCCTCCTCGGACACACACTACCACTACCACCACAACACGCCACCACACACACACACACACACACATACCAACACACACACATACACACATACCAACACACACATACCACCACACACACACACACACATACCAACACACACATACACACATACCAACACACACACATACACACATACCAACAAACATCAGCAATATAAATTCTCACTCTTTTCCAATAATAGCTGATAGCTATGGAAGCCAGCCAGTTTAGTAACAAGTAGAAACCCAAACAGTCTTGCAACTAAACTAACTAACTCCTCCTAATCTAACTAACTCCTAAACGAACTAACTCCTCCTAATCTAACTAACTCCTAAACTAACTAACTCCTCCTAATCTAACTAACTCCTAAACTAACTAACTCCTCCTAATCTAACTAACTCCTAAACTAACTAACTCC
>NW_028165262.1:0-40000 GCF_964263955.1 Coregonus lavaretus
CTGTGGTGGACTATTTTGAGACCTATATCTACATGGCAGGAGCTCTGGCTATTGTTGTCCTGACGATTGAAGTGCGTTCTCAAGGGTTTCTCCTGGTCTTGTAGAGCAGTTCCATTATTAGTTGTTTAGTTTTTGTTCCAGGATTATTGTTGTCAGATTGCCAGGCATTTCCTAATAATAAGACCCACTAGTACCAATTTGTAAGTCGCTCTGGATAAGAGCGTCTGCTAAATGACTTAAATGTAAATGTAGTAGTGTCCACAATGTGCTGTACATTTACTGCAAGAAGTGTGAAATGAGGCCATCTAGTGGTCAGAACTGGAATGACCTAACAGTCAATGTTACTATAGAAGATACAGACAGTATTGGCCTACTTCCCCCGCTATACTGTGGATTCAATCCCTGCAAGTTTTTTGTTTGAGTTATGTAGTAAATAATCTAGCTACAATGTTTGCCAATAGTGACAATATATTGAAGTGACCCCCTAACCCTTCCTGAACTGTCTCCCTTGTTCTCTCAGCTGTTTGCCATGGTGTTCGCAATGTGTCTGTTCAGAGGAATCGACCAGTAACCCTGACAACACACACAACCCCAGGAAGACACTCAACAAAGGGACACAGACTGACGAAGGAGAAGAGAGCCTGAAGATAAACACCTGTAGATTATAAATCAGATGTTAGGAGAATAGAGCCTAAAGATAAACACCTGTAGATTATAAATCAGATGTTAGGAGAATAGAGCCTGAAGATAAACACCTGTAGATTATAAATCAGATGTTAGGAGAATAGAGCCTAAAGATAAACACCTGTAGATTATAAATCAGATGTTAGGAGAATAGAGCCTAAAGATAAACACCTGTAGATTATAAATCAGATGTTAGGAGAATAGAGCCTGAAGATAAACACCTATAAATCAGACGTTAGGAGAATAGAGCCTGAAAGATAAACACCTGTAGATTATAAATCAGATGTTAGGAGAATAGAGCCTAAAGATAAACACCTGTAGATTATAAATCAGATGTTAGGAGAATAGAGCCTAAAGATAAACACCTGTAGATTATAAATCAGATGTTAGGAGAATAGAGCCTAAAGATAAACACCTGTAGATTATAAATCAGATGTTAGGAGAATAGAGCCTAAAGATAAACACCTGTAGATTATAAATCAGATGTTAGGAGAATAGAGCCTAAAGATAAACACCTGTAGATTATAAATCAGATGTTAGGAGAATAGAGCCTGAAAGATAAACACCTGTAGATTATAAATCAGATGTTAGGAGAATAGAGCCTAAAGATAAACACCTGTAGATTATAAATCAGATGTTAGGAGAATAGAGCTGAAAGATAAACACCTGTAGATTATAAATCAGATGTTAGGAGAATAGAGCCTAAAGATAAACACCTGTAGATTATAAATCAGATGTTAGGAGAATAGAGCCTAGAAGATAAAAACACCTGTAGATTATAAATCAGATGTTAGGAGAATAGAGCCTGAAAGATAAACACCTGTAGATTATAAATCAGATGTTAGGAGAATAGAGCCTAAAGATAAACACCTGTAGATTATAAATCAGATGTTAGGAGAATAGAGCCTGAAAGATAAACACCTGTAGATTATAAATCAGATGTTAGGAGAATAGAGCCTGAAGATAAACACCTGTAGATTATAAATCAGATGTTAGGAGAATAGAGCCTGAAGATAAACACCTGTAGATTATAAATCAGATGTTAGGAGAATAGAGCCTAAAGATAAACACCTGTAGATTATAAATCAGATGTTAGGAGAATAGAGCCTAAAGATAAACACCTGTAGATTATAAATCAGATGTTAGGAGAATAGAGCCTGAAGATAAACACCTGTAGATTATAAATCAGATGTTAGGAGAATAGAGCCTGAAGATAAACACCTGTAGATTATAAATCAGATGTTAGGAGAATAGAGCCTAAAGATAAACACCTGTAGATTATAAATCAGATGTTAGGAGAATAGAGCCTAAAGATAAACACCTGTAGATTATAAATCAGATGTTAGGAGAATAGAGCCTAAAGATAAACACCTGTAGATTATAAATCAGATGTTAGGAGAATAGAGCCTAAAGATAAACACCTGTAGATTATAAATCAGATGTTAGGAGAATAGAGCCTAAAGATAAACACCTGTAGATTATAAATCAGATGTTAGGAGAATAGAGCCTGAAGATAAACACCTGTAGATTATAAATCAGATGTTAGGAGAATAGAGCCTAAAGATAAACACCTGTAGATTATAAATCAGATGTTAGGAGAATAGAGCCTAAAGATAAACACCTGTAGATTATAAATCAGATGTTAGGAGAATAGAGCCTAAAGATAAACACCTGTAGGTTATAAATCAGATGTTAGGAGAATAGAGCCTAAAGATAAACACCTGTAGATTATAAATCAGATGTTAGGAGAATAGAGCCTGAAGATAAACACCTGTAGATTATAAATCAGACGTTAGGAGAATAGAGCCTAAAGATAAACACCTGTAGATTATAAATCAGACGTTAGGAGAATAGAGCCTAAAGATAAACACCTGTAGATTATAAATCAGATGTTAGGAGAATAGAGCCTAAAGATAAACACCTGTAGATTATAAATCAGATGTTAGGAGAATAGAGCCTAAAGATAAACACCTGTAGATTATAAATCAGATGTTAGGAGAATAGAGCCTAAAGATAAACACCTGTAGATTATAAATCAGATGTTAGGAGAATAGAGCCTGAAGATAAACACCTGTAGATTATAAATCAGATGTTAGGAGAATAGAGCCTGAAGATAAACACCTGTAGATTATAAATCAGATGTTAGGAGAATAGAGCCTAAAGATAAACACCTGTAGATTATAAATCAGATGTTAGGAGAATAGAGCCTAAAGATAAACACCTGTAGGTTATAAATCAGATGTTAGGAGAATAGAGCCTAAAGATAAACACCTGTAGATTATAAATCAGATGTTAGGAGAATAGAGCCTGAAGATAAACACCTGTAGATTATAAATCAGATGTTAGGAGAATAGAGCCTAAAGATAAACACCTGTAGATTATAAATCAGATGTTAGGAGAATAGAGCCTGAAGATAAACAGCTGTAGATTATAAATCAGACGTTAGGAGAATAGAGCCTAAAGATAAACACCTGTAGATTATAAATCAGATGTTAGGAGAATAGAGCCTAAAGATAAACACCTGTAGATTATAAATCAGATGTAATTTGTACAGTATTTTTATTTTTATGTTTCAGGATTGATGATAGGAGAACAGTGACTTCTACTTCACAGCTGGACCTCTGAGGTACTGTTCAGGCCAGGACATTTTAGACCAGGGGTCAATTCTATTTCAAATCAGGAGGTAAACCAAAATTCAAATTCCAATGTTCCTCATTGAAAAGTAAAAAAAAAAAAAATGAGAATCGGTATTTCAGTTGACTTCCTGAATTGACTGAATTGAAATGGAATTGAGCCCAACCCTGCTATAGACACACAGCATGAAGACAAACCAACAGCTACTGTGAGAGGACAGAAACATGCCCATGTCCTCTGCACTGCTACGTTAGTGGAGCACTGTCTGAACAGGATTCAAATGTATAGCACTGACCCCAGGTCTGTTTGTGCCATCATGCCAAATCCCTGTCACTCATTGTCACAACGAGCAATGGAGTTGGAAAGAACACAAACAGATCTGGGATCAGGCTAACTGACTATAGGTTGAGTTCAGTATTAGAATGGTGGAGTGATCTGTTTACAGTATTTCTGAGGAGATCTTGTCTGCATCTAATACGGCACCGGATTCTCTATATAGTGCAGGGCTCTGGTCAAATGTAGTGCACTATGTAGGGAATAGGGTGCCATTTGGGACGCATCCCAGAAACCTCAACAGAGCAATGCTCTTTAACGTGTGACGTGTGTGTGTGTCTGTGTCTGTGTCTGTGTGTGTCTGTGTCTGTGTCTGTGTGTGTGTGCGTGTGTGCGTGTGTGCGTGTGTGCGTGTGTGCGTGTGTGTGTGTGTGCGTGTGTGCGCGTGCGTGCGTGCCTGCTGGAGTCCGTGACTCTGTCAGTGTGTGTTATCTTGATAGCCTATTCATTGTCATTGTTTAGTGATGTTCATTCCAACACTGGTTATTGATTGGTGGGTTTTGGCTGAAATTGATGATGATGATGATTATTATTATTATTATTATTACTGTATTATGTGTTTGACTTACAACCTAAAGTATCTGTAAATGGTCCTGATATTAAAATGGATTCTGTGAAGTGTTGGCCACCAGTGTTTCAGTGTTCTTGTGAGAGGGCTCATAATATGTCATGTTGAATAACATGTTCCTATTGTAGTAAATACGTTTTCTACTATTGTCTAAAATTGCTCCATTGTTTATGTGTTTGTAGGTGGGCCCACTCTTTGATGCTAAATGTGATTCTTACAGATTCAAATTATGTTTTATTTCAATGCAATGTGCTATTGGCATTTTCTAGACAAGGGGTGATTTGAGTTCATGTTCCTCTTTTTCGTTCATTTTACAGATCAACTACATTTACATTTTACATTTTAGTCATTTAGCAGACGCTCTTATCCAGAGCGACTTACAGGAGCAATTAGGGTTAAGTGCCTTGCTCAAGGGCACATTTACGTCATTTAGCAGACGCTCTTAACCAGAGGGGGGGGGGGGTAGAAGGATTACTTTATCCTATCCCAGGTATTCCTTAAAGAGGTGGGGTTTCAAATGTCTCCGGAAGGTGGTGAGTGACTCCGCTGTCCTGGCGTCGTGAGGGAGCTTGTTCCACCATTGGGGTGCCAGAGCAGCGAACAGTTTTGACTGGGCTGAGCGGGAACTATGCTTCCGCAGAGGAAGGGGAGCCAGCAGGCCAGAGGTGGATGAACGCAATGCCCTCGTTTGGGTGTAGGGACTGATCAGAGCCCGAAGGTACAGAGGTGCCGTTCCCCTCACTGCTCCATAGGCAAGCACCATGGTCTTGTAGCGGATGCGAGCTTCAATTGGAAGCCAGTGGAGTGTGCGGAGGAGGGGGGTGACGTGAGAGAACTTGGGAAGGTTGAACACCAGACGGGCTGCGGCATTCTGGATGAGTTGTAGGGGTTTAATGGCACAGGCAGGGAGGCCAGCCAACAGCGAGTTGCAGTAGTCCAGACGGAGATGACAAGTGCCTGGATTAGGACCTGTGCCGCTTCCTGTGTAAGGCAGGGTCGTACTCTCCGAATGTTGTAGAGCATGAACCTGCAGGAGCGGGTCACCGCCTTGATGTTGGCGGAGAACGACAGGGTGTTGTCCAGGGTCACGCCTAGGCTCTTCGCACTCTGGGAGGAGGACACAGCGGAGTTGTCAACCGTGATGGCGAGATCATGGAACGGGCAGTCCTTCCCCGGGAGGAAGAGCAGCTCCGTCTTGCCAGGGTTCAGCTTGAGGTGGTGATCCGTCATCCGTACTGATATGTCTGCCAGACATGCAGAGATGCGATTCGCCACCTGGTTATCAGAAGGGGGAAAGGAGAAGATTAGTTGTGTATCGTCAGCGTAGCAATGATAGGAGAGACCATGTGAGGATATGACAGAGCCAAGTGACTTGGTGTATAGGGAGAAAAGGAGGGGGCCTAGAACTGAGCCCTGGGGGACACCAGTGGTGAGAGCACGTGGTGCGGAGACCGCTTCTCGCCACGCCACTTGGTAGGAGCGACCAGTCAGGTAGGACGCAATCCAGGAGTGAGCCGCGCCGGAGATGCCCAGCTCGGAGAGGGTGGAGAGGAGGATCTGATGGTTCACAGTATCAAAGGCAGCAGACAGGTCTAGAAGGACAAGAGCAGAGGAGAGAGAGTTAGCTTTAGCAGTGCGGAGAGTCTCCGTGACACAGAGAAGAGCAGTCTCAGTTGAATGACCAGTCCTGAAACCTGATTGGTTTGGATCAAGAAGGTCATTCTGAGAGAGATAGCAAGAGAGTTGGCTAAAGACGGCACGCTCAATAGTTTTGGAAAGAAAAGAAAGAAGGGATACTGGTCTGTAGTTGTTGACATCAGTGGGGTCGAGTGTTGGTTTTTTGAGAAGGGGAGCAACTCTCGCTCTCTTGAAGACGGAAGGGACATGGCCAGCGGTCAAGGATGAGTTGATCAGCGAGGTGAGGTAGGGGAGAAGGTCACCGGAGATGGTCTGGAGAAGGGAGGAGGGGATGGGGTCAAGCGGGCAGGTTGTTGGGCGGCCTGCAGTCACAACATTTGAAGAGAGCTGAAGTAGAGGTATTGAGATAACATTTGAAGAGAGTTGAAGTAGAGGTATTGAGATAACATTTGAAGAGAGTTGAAGTAGAGGTATTGAGACAACATTTGAAGAGAGCTGAAGTAGAGGTATTGAGACAACATTTGAAGAGAGTTGAAGTAGAGGTATTGAGACAACATTTGAAGAGAGCTGAAGTAGAGGTATTGAGACAACATTTGAAGAGAGCTGAAGTAGAGGTATTGAGACAACATTTGAAGAGCGTTGAAGTAGAGGTATTGAGACAACATTTGAAGAGAGTTGAAGTAGAGGTATTGAGGGGGGGGGGGGGTGGGGGGGGTAGGATTCAGCAGGGAGGAAAATGTGGCAAAGAGCTTCCTAGGGTTAGAGGCAGATGCTTGGAATTTAGAGTGGTAGAAAGTGGCCTTAGCAGCAGAAGCAGATGAAGAAAATGTAGAGAGGAGGGAGTGAAAAGATGCCAGGTCGGCAGGGAGTTTAGTTTTCTTCCATTTCCATTTCCATTTAGCATATAGTACGTAGTCATTAAGTATGTGGTATTCAGTATGTTAGTATGGGTATCTGAACACAGCCAAGGACTTGTTTAACTACTACAGAAGATACTGTAGGGCAAAACACATTCAGTCTCTGCTTAGAACAGATGGAGGAAGTAAATCATTTATTCTTACTTCCTCCATTGTTCGTTGATGAAGTGGGCTTACTATCCTACATTTTACATTTTTAGTCATTTAGCAGACGCTCTTATCCAGAGCGACTTACAGTTAGTGAGTGCATACATTTTCATACTAAAAAAAGTATTTAGTCAGCCACCAATTGTGCAAGTTCTACCACTTAAAAATACTTATTTTCCACCATAATTTGCAAATAAATTCATTAAAAATCCTACAATGTGATTTTCTGGATTTTTTTCTTCTCAATTTGTCTGTCATAGTTGACGTGTACCTATGATGAAAATTACAGGCCTCTCTCATCTTTTTAAGTGGGAGAACTTGCACAATTGGTGGCTGACTAAATACTTTTTTTCCCCACTGTAATGATTATAGCTAACCTAAGTGTGGTGCAGCACTGAGAATGAATCAAATGATTTGCATTAAAATCTTCTGCTTCATATTCTCTTTTTTAAATATTTTTCTATTCACCTTGTGATATTTAAAAGGGCAATCTGCAGTTTGAACAATAACAAAGTGTCACCCCTCCCTTCTACATCTGCATTGCTTGCTGTTTGGGGTTTGGGGCTGAGTTTCTGTATAGCACTTTGTGACATCTGCTGATGTAAAAAGGGCTTTATAAATACATTTGATTAATTGATTGATCAATAACAGGGGAGGTTAGCATGTCTTGGGGGTATGAGCTAACCTCTCACCATTAGCAATAACAGGGGAGGTTAGCATGTCTTGGGGGTATGATCTAACCTCTTACCATTACCAGTAACAGGGGAGGTTAGCATGTCTTGGGGGTATGATCTAACCTCTTACCATTACCAGTAACAGGGGAGGTTAGCATGTCTTGGGAGTATGATCTAACCTCTTACCATTACCAGTAACAGGGGAGGTTAGCATGTCTTGGGGGTATGATCTTTGACCCTCTGTAACTTTCTCAAGTGTCATTATTTACGATTCACTCAGGATTATCCGTAATCATGGTAGCATCCACAAGTGATAAAAAAAAATATATATATATATCTCAGATATAGGACAGACACCTCAAAACATACTTCAAAATAGAAATCAAAACTGGATGGTCTTCAGAGATAGATGGGAGGGTTTGAGGGTAGCTGAAGGATGGGACTAAAAACAAACAAAAGATAATTTACGTAATATGTACTGTGTCCGTAAAATGTAAACAGTATGTATAAACTAAGAAGCCTAAGTGTTGTTGTCCATCAATTAGGGGAGGGGTGGTGGGGTTAGGGGGAAATAATAAAGGGAAATATATTTAAAAAACATATGTATAATATATATAAAGTTTGGACACACCTACGCATTCAAGGGTTTTTCTTTATAAAAAAAAAAAAAGTTTAAATGTAGAATAATAGTGAAGACATCAAAACTATGGAATAACACAGATGGAATCATGTAGTAACCAAAAAAGTGTTAAACAAATCTAAATACATTTTATATTTGCAATTCTTCAAATAGCCACCTTTTGCCTTGATGACAGCTTTGCACACTCTTGGCATTTTCTCAACCAGCTTCATGAGGTAGGCACCTGGAATGCATTTCAATTAACAGGTGTGCCTTCTTAAAAGTTAATTTGTGGAATTGATTTCCTTCTTAATGCGTTTGAGCCAATCAGTTGTGTTGTGACAAGGTAGGGGGGGGTATACAGAAGATAGCTCTATTTGGTAAAAGACCAAGTCCATATTATGGCAAGAACAGCTCAAATAAGCAAAGAGAAATGACAGTCCATCATTACTTTAAAACATGAAGGTCAGTCAACCCAGAACATTTCAAGAACTTTGAAAGTTTCTTCAAGCGCAGTCGCAAAAACCATCAAGCGCTATGATAAACTGGATCTCATGAGGACCACCACAGGAAAGGAAGACCCAGAGTTACCTCTGCTGTACAGAATAAGTTCATTAGAGTTACGAGCCTCAGAAAGTGTAGCCCAAATAAATGCTTCACAGAGTTCAAGTCACAGACACATCTCAACATCAACTGTTCAGAGGGGACTGTATGAATCAGGCCTTCATGGTCGAATTGCTGCAAAGAAAGCATTACTAAAGGACACCAATAAGAAGAAGAGACCTGCTTGGGCCAAGAAACACGACCAATGGACATTAGAAATGGAAATGTGTCCTTTGGTCTGGAGTCCAAATTGGAGATTTTTGGTTCCAACCCCCGTGTCTGTGAGACGCGGTGTGGATGAACGGATTATCTCCACATGTGTATTTCCCACCGTAAAGCATGGAGGAGGAGGTGTTATGGTGTTGGGGTGCTTTGCTGGTGACACTGTCTGTGATTTATTTAGAATTCAAGGCACACTTAACCAGCATAGCTACCACAGCATTCTGCAGCGATACGCCATCCCATCTGGTTTGGGCTTAGTGGGACTATCATTTGTTTTTCAACAGGACAATGACCCAACACACCTCCAGGCTGTGTAAAGGCTATTTGACCAAGAAGGAGAGCGATGGAGTGCTGCATCAGATGACCTGGCCTCCACAATCCCCCGACCTCAACCCAATTGAGATGGTTTGGGATGAGTCGGACCGCAGAGTGAAGGAAAAGCACATAGTAAGACAGAGGGACTCTATTACGCTCGCTCGGATGCTTTCTCCGGTGAGATAGTTTCAGTTCATAGTTGCAACTGAGGAAAAGTTGGCGGGTGCACACCGCACCGTTCGGATGCTGGAATTATTTTGGTATGAACGTGCGAAGATTATCTCCTTTTTGAAGTGATTTGTTTGACAATCAGATGAAAACTAAATGACTGGTTGTGTTCATGGCACGTTAAAAGGTAATACATTTTTACAGTTAAATTACATGTCTTTACTATAAATCCCTCAAAATGGTCCACCCCTGCCGTTGTGATTGGTTCCTGAGCCCATAGGAAGCCATTTTGAAATAAAATCCTCATTATTTTTTTCCGATGGCTGAACTGCTTTGGTTTTACTTTTAACAAAAATACGCTTTCTTCTCAGCTTCCACTTTCCCCCTCAAATAAATGCTATAAAAAAAATACATATGGCTGTAGGGGTGGCCCCCCCCCCACCATTGCAGGTGTGATTGAATTACATGATCCCAAACATTAGGTACCTTCCTGTAATGGTAACTACGGATTTAGTACACAATGCCAACGCTCAAGTCAGGACAGGTTATTAAAAAACAAAAGTGATATTTATTTAACAGACGTGACTCCTCTTCTGTAGTCTGAGGTATCTCTGATCCCGATCAGAGAAATAAATGGGTGTATAGTTATAATAACCAGTCGCCTGCCAGCCCAATGTGGGGCAAACTGTTGCCTGTTATTGGTAGAAAGATAGCAGCACTGTCTCTTGGACTGGTGATGTCACACCTGGTTGTCCGAGGTAAGTCTCCTGACAAAAGATTTAGATCATGATATAAATAGAATTCAACATAATGTATAATACCTGGTATAATGCTGACTTCTCAATTACAAAAGTGTATAATTACTATGTAAAATGTATCAAAAATTAAATAATAACCCTTTTTTTTATCACGTCTGAGTAAATAACCAAGTATACTTTGGTATGTCTCATGTGAGCACTGGCTATGGGGCTGCGTGGGTATCTGATATGTGACTCTGACCCTAGGCAGTGCAGTTAAAGTCCTGTCTCAGCCGGGCAACACAGTACAGTTCCCATGTTCCTACAGCTATGAAGACCACCAGGACATCCCACAGCTGTCTGTCCAGTGGAGAGGACCAGGCAACACACTCCTCTGTCACTACATCAAACATAAGGTGTGGAATGTTATATATGTCTTTTTTTTTTTTTTATGCTTGTGTTTTACCCTGTAAGCCAGAGCGCCAAAGACAAAACGTCCATTTTGTGAAAACCTAATAGACAATACTGTTTTGATAGAGCATGGCGCTTGCAACGCCAAGGGTTGTGGATTCGATTCCCGCTGGGACCACCCTCACGAAAAATGTATGCATGCATGACTGTAAACTGCTTTGGATAAAAAGCGTCTGCTAAATGGCGTATATTGTTATATTGTTATGTTATTTCAAGGCCTACCAGAACTGCACCCAGGGCTACTCACTGGACTACACACCTAGGAGGATCACTCTCTGCATCACAGAGGTCAGAACGCAAGACTTCGGATCTCACGTCTGCTCCGTTAGCAAGAGACACGAGTTCTCTGACTTTAGCATCGAGCTAGCCACGAAGACAGGTGAGTTTGTTTGTATATATTGTATACTTTATTTATACTTTGTTTCTACTTTGTTTCTACTTTGTTTATGTGTATTTGCATCTTCTCATGGGGAGTTTGGTATTTTCTGTGTCTTTAGATCCCATCACTTCCTTGCCGACGAACAGGTGGGATCAGTCAGGTAAATCCACAGGGTGTATAGGTCTACTGCAGGGACGAACAGGTGGGATCAGTCAGGTAAATCCACAGGGTGTATAGGTCTACTGCAGGGACGAACAGGTGGGATCAGTCAGGTAGATCCACAGGGTGTATAGGTCTACTGCAGGGACGAACAGGTGGGATCAGTCAGGTAGATCCACAGGGTGTATAGGTCTACTGCAGGGACGAACAGGTGGGATCAGTCAGGTAGATCCACAGGGTGTATAGGTCTACTGCAGGGACGAACAGGTGGGATCAGTCAGGTAGATCCACAGAGTGTATAGGTCTACTGCAGGGACGGCCAGCTGTGTGGAAAGCCTTTCGAAGGCCCTCGGATCAATAACAAAAACATCATAATAAAAAGACAAAATATATATATATATTGTTTTGAAACTCAGTCGTGGGTCTCAACGTACTGCAGTATAATATAATAATATGCCATTTAGCAGACGCTTTTATCCAAAGCGAGTAGTAGAATACCCAAGTGCAATTTCGAAATGTGATTGCGCATCAGCAGTTTTTCTCTCGTTATGTCAGTCACTGATAGTCACTCAGATTAACCATGTCAGATTGCTAAATGAGTCTAGCAGCCAGATATGGAAATGTAGTAATCATGATCAAATGACCAGCCAGGGGGCCCCATTGATTTTGATATTCAGTCTCACTCAGATATCATATTAAACACTTTCTCTCCACCCCACTGCAAAATGTGTAGAATTGCAGGAAATGTGCTTTAAAACTGCAACATTTTCTCCACGCCTCATGGCAAAATGTGTAGAACTGCACGAAATTAACTCTAAAACGTAAAAAAAAAAAAATCTCTGCTGTCAAGAGGGGGGCTGCTAAAATGTTTTGCTCACAATGTGGTGGTGGTGGTGTTGGTGTTGGAGGTGTTGGTGATGGAGGTGGTGGTGGAGGTGGTGATGGTGGTGGAGGTGGTGGTGGTAGTGGTGGTGTTGGTGGAGGTGGTGGTGGAGGTGGTGGTGGTGGTGGTGGAGGTGGTGGTGGTGGTGGGGGGGGGGGGGGGGGGGGGGTAGGTATGCACATGTAGTAGCTCAATTGGTAGAGCATGGTGCTTGTAACGCCAGGGTAGTGGGTTCAATCCGCGGGACCACCCATACGTAAAAATGTATGCACACATGACTGTAAGTCGCTTTGGATAAAAGTGTCTGCTAAATGGCATATTATTATTATTATTATTATTAGTAACGCAGACCCGCGAGCCACTGTGGCCCTCATGATGAGTTCTGATGTTTTGTGGCCCCCCCACCCCTATCAAAGTGGCCCATCCCTGGTCTATTGAATGAAATCCCCCCAAAAAATATTTAACCTTGAAATAGGAGACAAAATATCACATTTTCCCCTTGAATTTCCATGTCCAATTGATATCCTACATGATTGGAATTGTAGCAGAAGAGAGTGTGACCTTTAAATAATACTCTACTATGTATGACAGTTAATTTCTCTAATCGTTTTTTCCTCCTAGGTCGTCCCGACGGCCATCTTGTTGTCCTTGTCTGCTCTGTGTTTGTCAGCACCTGGGGATGAAGAAGAAGAGGAAGTAGAAGAAGAAGCATATAATAATAATAATATAATATAAATAATAGTAGAAATACTGTAAAAAAAAAAAAAACTGATTGAGGTTACATTTTTGATATAAATATTGGAATATAAGCTTAATAAACGTTGTACTCTGAAACATAAACTCTGTTCATTAAACAGTGGTGAATAAAAAGCTACCGAACACCAGTGAGTCAGCGTAAAGCTCCTAACATTATCTTCCTTTATTGTGGTTAGTGAGGTACTGATGTGTGTGTGGATGTATGGTACATGTGTGGAGTGTGACTGTCAACATTTATATACATACCGTATGTGTGGAGTGTGACTGTCAACATTTATATACATACCGTATGTGTGGAGTGTGACTGTCAACATTTATATACATACCGTATGTGGGGAGTGTGACTGTCAACATTTATATACATACCGTATGTGTGGAGTGTGACTGTCAACATTTATATACATACCGTATGTGTGGAGTGTGACTGTCAACATTTATATACATACCGTATGTGTGGAGTGTGACTGTCAACATTTATATACATACCGTATGTGTGGAGTGTGACTGTCAACATTTATATACATACCGTATGTGTGGAGTGTGACTGTCAACATTTATATACATACCGTATGTGTGGAGTGTGACTGTCAACATTTATATACATACCGTATGTGTGGAGTGTGACTGTCAACATTTATATACATACCGTATGTGTGGTGTGTGACTGTCAACATTTATATACATACCGTATGTGTGGAGTGTGACTGTCAACATTTATATACATACCGTATGTGTGGAGTGTGACTGTCAACATTTATATACATACCGTATGTGTGGAGTGTGACTGTCAACATTTATATACATACCGTATGTGTGGAGAGTGACTGTCAACATTTATATACATACCGTATGTGTGGAGTGTGACTGTCAACATTTATATACATACCGTATGTGTGGAGTGTGACTGTCAACATTTATATACATACCGTATGTGTGGAGTGTGACTGTCAACATTTATATACATACCGTATGTGTGGAGTGTGACTGTCAACATTTATATACATACCGTATGTGTGGAGTGTGACTGTCAACATTTATATACATACCGTATGTGTGGAGTGTGACTGTCAACATTTATATACATACCGTATGTGTGGAGTGTGACTGTCAACATTTATATACATACCGTATGTGTGGAGTGTGACTGTCAACCTTTATATACATACCGTATGTGTGGAGTGTGACTGTCAACCTTTATATACATACCGTATGTGTGGAGTGTGACTGTCAACATTTATATACATACCGTATGTGTGGAGTGTGACTGTCAACATTTATATACATACCGTATGTGTGGAGTGTGACTGTCAACATTTATATACATACCGTATGTGTGGAGAGTGACTGTCAACATTTATATACATACCGTATGTGTGGAGTGTGACTGTCAACATTTATATACATACCGTATGTGTGGAGTGTGACTGTCAACATTTATATACATACCGTATGTGGGGAGTGTGACTGTCAACATTTATATACATACCGTATGTGTGGAGTGTGACTGTCAACATTTATATACATACCGTATGTGTGGAGTGTGACTGTCAACATTTATATACATACCGTATGTGTCGAGTGTGACTGTCAACATTTATATACATACCGTATGTGTGGAGTGTGACTGTCAACATTTATATACGTACCGTATGTGTGGAGAGTGACTGTCAACATTTATATACATACCGTATGTGTGGAGTGTGACTGTCAACATGTACAATGGCAGACGACTAATTGGAGGCTATCGGGCGGCAACGCATGGCCGAACTGCAGTCAAAACATGGGTTCATTCACCATAAATGCCATACTTCTCATTAGAGGGGAAACTTGTTTGGGTCGACTTTGAAATCAGCGTGCACGAGCACCAGCAGATTACAGCACACGAAGGATCATCTTTTGGGTGAATACAAGTGTGCAAAGATGGCAGCTCCATACAGCCCCCTGACCACTCACGGCCTGAACACCGGGATTGGAGTCCCTGGAGCCCACATGGCCCTCAGCCTGCATCGCCTGGATCCCTCCACTTCACTCTGGAACCTTCTCACCACAGGGACTACTAATGACGGTGGGCGTTGCCCAGGACTCATCACCAGAGAAGCTTTCACTCCAGCGGTGTCCAAGATGCGCTTTGAGACGGGCCGAGTCCGGGAGAGTCTGGGAGAGACCTCTTTCTACCCATATGTCGAGATAGGCTTCACCATAACGGACCACAGTCAGAAGTTCCATGTTCCTCTGCTCTGCAGCCGCTTCTCCTACAGTACCTACCGGGGGAGCTAGAGAGTCTGTCACTCATCCCCTCTCACCTGGGCCACGTTCAGTTGCCAAACGTTGTCTAATCTCGGTTAACCCGGAACTAAAGTCTTGCGTAATTGTCAGATGTTCGATTAAGTTCCGGGTCCATATGTGTTAAGGGAAGAGATCGGAACCGGAACGAAGAGCTCCACCCTTCTCTCTTTGCAAGTTACGGGCAAGTCTATGGTTCAAATGCCCCCCCTTCCCCCATTTCCCTCCTCCTAACCACCCCCTCCTCCTAACACCTCCCTCCCTCCTAACCCCTCCCTCCTCCTAACCCCTCCCTCCTCCTAACCCCTTCCACCTCCTAACACCTCCCTCCTCCCAACCCCTCCCTCCTCCTAACCCCTCCCTCCTCCTCACCCCTCCCTCCTCCTAACTCCTCCCTCCTCCTAACCCCTCCCTCCTCCTAACTCCTTCCTTCTCCTAACCCCTCCCTCCCTCCTAACCCCTCCCTCCTCCTAACACCTCGCTCCTCCTAACCCCTCCCTCCCTCCTCCTAACCCCTCCCTCCCTCCTAACCCCTCCCTCCTCCTAACCCCTCCCTCCCTCCTAACCCCTCCCTCCTCCTCACCCCTCCCTCCTCCTAACTCCTCCCTCCTCCTAACTCCTCCCTCCTCCTAACCCCTCCCTCCTCCTAACTCCTTCCTTCTCCTAACCCCTCCCTCCCTCCTAACCCCTCCCTCCTCCTAACACCTCGCTCCTCCCTCCTCCTAACCCCTCCCTCCCTCCTAACCCCTCCCTCCTCCTAACCCCTCCCTCCCTCCTAACCCCTCCCTCCTCCTAACCCCTCCCTCCTCCTAACCCCTCCCTCCCTCCTAACCCCTCCCTCCCACCTAACCCCTCCCTCCCTCCTAACCCCTCCCTCCTCCTAACCCCTCCCTCCCTCCTAACCCCTCCCTCCTCCTAACCCCTCCCTCCCACCTAACCCCTCCCTCCCACCTAACCCCTCCCTCCCTCCTAACCCCTCCCTCCCTCCTAACCCCTCCCTCCTCCTAACCCCTCCCTCCCTCCCTCCTAACCCCTCCCTCCTCCTAACCCCTCCCTCCCTCCTAACCCCTCCCTCCCTCCTAACCCCTCCCTCCTCCTAACCCCTCCCTCCCTCCTAACCCCTCCCTCCTCCTATCCCTCCCTCCCACCTAACACAGCAGCCACATGTTCGGCCCACCTTTTTTCCAGGCAGGCACCCGGGTCTTTAGGACTTTTTTCGGCTCACATGTGGCTAAATGGTAACATTATGTAAGGCTTTATGTAATCTGCCCCAGAGCTCAGCAACAGCACAGTGAATGATAGCCTCTTCCTGGAGCTTAGCAGAGCAGCTGCCATCAGCTTCACATGGCCCTGGCTGTCTGTAGTACCATATCTCACCACTAAGTGGCAGCACCATCCTTAGACTGACATTTAACCTTGATCCAAACTAATGGTGTGTAACCTACAGTATGTCTATGGGGTGTGTAACCTACAGTATGTCATAGTAACCTGGGGTACGTGTGAGTGCATAAAAGCCTGACTTTCTGTAGTCACGTGACATTCAATGATGGTCCACTAGAATGGTCTGTTTTTTTTTGTGGCGACACAGTGTACTGTTTTACTGACGATTGAAAAATCTAATTTTATTTTGTCACTTGCTTCGTAAATAACGGGTGTAGACTAACAGTGAAATGCTTACGGTCCTTTTCCAACAACGCAGATAAACACAAATATAAGTAGTAGGTGTGGGGCCAAATCACTGGGGAAGGCAAGCCAGGAAAAAAGCCATATTACAACCGATGTGTTGCGATAATTGCGTTGTTTGCTCTATAACCTGTTAGTTCATGTGCCTTGACACCGTGATATATTGGCCTAAGGCTGAGACAATAAGAAGACACAGTGGCAGAATAAATTCAACCACACCTTTGTTTAATCACAAAACCGGAGAGCAACCACAAAGTATATTGCATGTAACAAACAGTTACATGACCTACAGCACGGTCAAGCAAGTTAATGTTTATGACATTTTCAGACCACTAAACAACTATTGATTTAGAAACACGGAGCGTTACCGCAAGTCGCAAAGCTGCCTCCACTATTCCAACACCAGTTCAACTACAACATTTCAACATCATCTAAATCACCTCTGCTTAGTCTAATACAGTGACAACTAAACGATACCAAAAAACTATTTAGTCCAAATCAACGTCAGCTAAATATGATGAGGCTGTCCATGGTTCTGATTGTGTGTGTGTGTGTGTGTGTGTGTGTGTGTGTGTGTGTGTGTGTGTGTGTGTGATTATAATCATTGGCCAGTACGGAGAATTAAAGTAAAGTCCAAATCCCTATCTCCATCCATGGCTAATATAGGGGCCAATTTTAGCTAGCTAGCTAGCCACAGGAGGACAGCAACAATTTAAGTCGTTTCTGTCAATGACATATTTCTCTGTGATAGGAGTGAAGCCAAATCCAAACTGGCATCCCTTTCCACTTTTTTATTTTGGTGTGCCAGGACCATTCACAGTTGAGTTCACTCAGTTAAGCTCAACGATGATTCGCTATTATTTTAACTATTTTTTATCAAGAGAGGCCGAATGCTCGCTGGCTTCCCTTATATTCAATGCTACGGGCAGCTACAGTGTCATACTCTTTATGACCAGACCGCATCAGTTAGATGGCCTACACATAAGGAGACAGAGGGGCGCTACAGTACATTCTGCCTCTTACGAATTGAAGGAAAATTATGACAACACAGAGAGATGAAAGATACATAATTTGTTTTGTTTATCTTGGTCATTTTTTTTGGAAGGCAGGCTTTCCTTGGCATCCATGAATACACGCTACTGCAGTCTGCTTGGGTGGATGGAGTCTGACAATTTTTGGGGGCCTTCCTCTGAAACCACCTGGAATAGAGGTCCTGGATGGCAGGGAGCTCAGAGAAGCGTGTTTCTCTTGCGTCTGCAGAAACAGCTGTTCGTCACTAGTTACCACAGCCACAAAGCATAAACCCCCCATCTATTACTACAATTTCTCTTCTTAAAATGTGATTTTAAACTTAACCCTAACCCTAACCTTGAGTAAACTGATAACCTTATGCCTAACCTTAAATTAAGACCAAAAGCACATTTGTACGATACCAACAATTTTGACTTTGTGGCTGTGGTAACTAGTGGAAACTCAAAACGCTCGCGCTTGTTGCGTTGCGCTCCAGCGCGCGAGCAATGACATAACGTCACACAGCGCGAGCACCGGTTCCCTGAGGACGTCTGGAGAGCTGCCAAAACGAGTTGCGAATAGAATCAGATGTTATGTAATAGAGAGGAAGGAGCACGGAAATAGGTTGTAGAGGGTCTGCGCGATCCACGTGACTGATCTATGTGTGTTGTGTATCGCCGGGCGCCAGAGAAAACTTTCGCATAGTTTGGCGGCTTGCTCGTGGCCACACGTTTTATTTTGGGCCCCTCCTACAAATAGATAACATTCTTCATGATTAGATAACTTTGACACGTAACTCCTTCCGAGCATATGGGAGTGTTGAATAATTCATGATTTATATAGCCTATATCATAGCCTATATGCATTTTATATATTTATTCTCTGTTTTGCCTCTGCTCTTTTGTAGAAATACATTTAGGTCTACTTGAAATTGGTTCTCTTTCACATTTGTTTCAGAACAGTTTTTTGTGGCAAAACTTCCTGTCTTCTTCTGTACAACAGTCTTATATAACATGGTTATTACAAAAATAATTATGATCTGTAAAAGAGACCTTGGTCTCAGTATGACTCCCTGGTAAAATAAAGGTTCAATAACATGACTGGTGACAGTTTAAACTTTAAAGATAAAAATGCCTATTGAATGAAATCCTTCCTGTTCTGCAGGAGAACACTTGCCAGTTCTGTTGAGTGTTTGGAATGGATGGACCTTCTGGAACTAACCTGCTGGAGGGACAGGGATTTGTGTTGCCGGGGTAACAGTCACTTAGCACCCAACTGGCTGTCATATGCCTCAGCTGGAGGACTACCATGGGAGTGCATGTTCAGACATGAATACTGTAGTACCACACACAGGGTTAACACACTACAACACAGGGTTAACACACTACAACACAGGGTTAACACACTACAACACAGGGTTAACACACTACTCTACACACAGGGTTAACACACTACAACACAGGGTTAACACACTACAACACAGGGTTAACACACTACAACACAGGGTTAACACACTACACACAGGGTTAACACACTACACACACGGTTAACACACTACAACACAGGGTTAACACACTACAACACAGGGTTAACACACTACAACACAGGGTTAACACACTACACACAGGGTTAACACACTACAACACAGGGTTAACACACTACAACACAGGGTTAACACACTACACACAGGGTTAACACACTACAACACAGGGTTAACACACTACACACAGGGTTAACACACTACACACAGGGTTAACACACTACACACAGGGGTAACACACTACACTACACCCAGGGTTAACAAACTACACACAGGGTTAACACACTACAACACAGGGTTAACACATTACACTACACACAGGGTTAACACACTACAACACAGGGTTAACACATTACACTACACACAGGGTTAACACACTACAACACAGGGTTAACACATTACACTACACACAGGGTTAACACACTACAACACAGGGTTAACACATTACACTACACACAGGGTTAACACACTACAACACAGGGTTAACACACTACACACAGGGTTAACACACTACACACGCGGTTAACACACTACACTACACCCAGGGTTAACACACTACACACAGGGTTAACACACTACAACACAGGGTTAACACACTACACTACACACAGGGTTAACACACTACAACACAGGGTTAACACACTACACTACACACAGGGTTACCACACTACACACAGGGTTAACACACTACACACAGGGTTAACACACTACACACGCGGTTAACACACTACACTACACACAGGGTTAACACACTACACACAGGGTTAACACACTACACACAGGGTTAACACACTACACACAGGGTTAACACACTACAACACAGGGTTAACACACTACACACAGGGTTAACACACTACACACAGGGTTAACACACTACACACAGGGTTAACACACTACACACAGGGTTAACACACTACACTACACACAGGGTTAACACACTACACTACACACAGGGTTAACACACTACACTACACACAGGGTTAACACACTACACTACACACAGGGTTAACACACTACACACAGGGTTAACACACTACACTACACACAGGGTTAACACACTACACTACACACAGGGTTAACACACTACACTACACACAGGGTTAACACACTACACACAGGGTGAACACACTACCTACAGGGTTAACACACTACACTACACTACACACAGGGTTAACACACTACACACAGGGTTAACACACTACACTACACACACAGTTAACACACTACACTACACACTACACACAGGGTTAACACACTACACACAGGGTTAACACACTACACACCACACACAGGGTTAACACACTACACACTACACACAGCGTTAACACACTACACTACACACTACACACAGGGTTAACACACTACACTACACACACAGTTAACACACTACACTACACACTACACACAGGGTTAACACACTACACTACACACTACACACAGGGTTAACACACTACACTACACACTACACACAGGGTTAACACACTACACACAGGGTTAACACACTACACACTACACACAAGGTTAACACACTACACACAGGATTAACACACTACACTACACACAGGGTTAACACACTACACACAGGATTAACACACTACACACAGGATTAACACACTACACTACACACAGGGTTAACACACTACACACAGGATTAACACACTACACACAGGATTAACACACTACACTACACACAGGATTAACACACTACACTACACACAGGATTAACACACTACACTACACACAAGATTAACACACTACACTACACACAGGATTAACACACTACACTACACACAGGGTTAACACACTACACTACACACAGGGTTAACACACTACACACAGGGGTAACACACTACACACAGGGTTAACGCACTACACACATGGTTAACACACTACACTACACACAGGGTTAACACACTACACACGCGGTTAACACACTACACTACACACAGGGTTAACACACTACACACAGGGTTAACACACTACACACAGGGTTAACACACTACACACAGGGTTAACACACTACACACAGGGTTAACACACTACAACACAGGGTTAACACACTACACACAGGGTTAACACACTACACACAGGGTTAACACACTACACACAGGGTTAACACACTACACACAGGGTTAACACACTACACTACACACAGGGTTAACACACTACACTACACACAGGGTTAACACACTACACTACACACAGGGTTAACACACTACACTACACACAGGGTTAACACACTACACACAGGGTTAACACACTACACTACACACAGGGTTAACACACTACACTACACACAGGGTTAACACACTACACTACACACAGGGTTAACACACTACACACAGGGTGAACACACTACCTACAGGGTTAACACACTACACTACACTACACACAGGGTTAACACACTACACACAGGGTTAACACACTACACTACACACACAGTTAACACACTACACTACACACTACACACAGGGTTAACACACTACACACAGGGTTAACACACTACACACCACACACAGGGTTAACACACTACACACTACACACAGCGTTAACACACTACACTACACACTACACACAGGGTTAACACACTACACTACACACACAGTTAACACACTACACTACACACTACACACAAGGTTAACACACTACACTACACACTACACACAGGGTTAACACACTACACTACACACTACACACAGGGTTAACACACTACACACAGGGTTAACACACTACACACTACACACAAGGTTAACACACTACACACAGGATTAACACACTACACACAGGATTAACACACTACACTACACACAGGGTTAACACACTACACACAGGATTAACACACTACACACAGGATTAACACACTACACTACACACAGGATTAACACACTACACTACACACAGGATTAACACACTACACTACACACAAGATTAACACACTACACTACACACAGGATTAACACACTACACTACACACAGGGTTAACACACTACACTACACACAGGGTTAACACACTACACACAGGGGTAACACACTACACACAGGGTTAACGCACTACACACATGGTTAACACACTACACTACACACAGGGTTAACACACTACACACAGGGTTAACACACTGCACATAGGGTTAACACACTACACTACACACACGGTTAACACACTACACTACACACTACACACAGGGTTAACACACTACACTTCACACAGGGTTAACACACTACACTACACACAGCGTTAACACACTACACACAGGGTTAACACACTACACACAGGGTTAACACACTACACTACACACACGGTTAACACACTACACACAGGGTTAACACACTACACACTACACACAGGGTTAACACACTACACACATGGTTAACACACTACACACAGGGTTAACACACTACACACGCGGTTAACACACTACACTACACACAGGGTTAACACACTACACACAGGGTTAACACACTACACACAGGGTTAACACATTACACTACACACAGGGTTAACACACTACAACACAGGGTTAACACACTACACTATACACAGGGTTAACACACTACACTACACACAGGGTTAACACACTACACACAGGGTTAACACACTACACTACACACAGGGTTAACACACTACACTACACACAGGGTTAACACACTACACTACACACAGGGTTAACACACTACACTACACACAGGGTTAACACACTACACACAGGGTTAACACACTACACTACACACACACACTACACTACACACAGCGTTAACACAACTACACACTACACACAGGGTGAACACGGACTACTACTACACACAGCGTAACACACTACACACAGGTTAACACACTACACTACACACACGTTACACACCTACACACAGGGTTACACACTACACACAGGGTTAACACCACACTACACACACGGTTAAACAACACTACACACAGCGTTAAACAACTACACACTACACACACGGTTACACACTGCTGATTATACACACTACACACAGCGTTAACACACTACAACTACACACAGGGTTAACACACTACACACTACACACAAGGGTTAACACACTACACACAGGGTTAACACACTACACACTACACACACGGTTAACACACTACACACAGGGTTAACACACTACAACACAGGGTTAACACATGCACTACACACTACACACAGGGTTAACACACTACACACAGGGTTAACACACTACACACAGGGTTAACACACTCACACTACACACAGGGTTAACACACTACACACATGTTAACACACTACTACACACTACACACAGGTTTAACACACTACACTAACAGGGTTAACACACACTACACACAGGTTAACACACTACACACAGGTTAACACACTACACACAGGGTTAACACACTCTACACACAGTGTTAACACACCATCACACTACACAGGTTTAACACACTACACACAGGGTTAACACACACACTACACACACAGTTAACACACTACACTACACACAGGGTTAACACACTACACACAGGGTTAACACACTACACACTACACACAGCGTTAACACACTACACTACACACTACACACAGGGTTAACACACTACACACAGGGTTAACACACTACACACTACACACAGCGTTAACACACTACACTACACTACACACACAGTTAACACACTACACTACACACTACACACAGGGTTAACACACTACACTACACACTACACACAGGGTTAACACACTACACACAAGGTTAACACACTACACACAGGATTAACACACTACACTACACACAGGGTTAACACACCACACTACACACAGGGTTAACACACTACACACAGGATTAACACACTACACACAGGATTAACACACTACACTACACACAGGATTAACACACTACACTACACACAGGATTAACACACTACACTACACACAGGATTAACACACTACACTACACACAGGATTAACACACTACACTACACACAGGGTTAACACACTACACTACACACAGGATTAACACACTACACTACACACAGGGTTAACACACTACACTACACACAGGGTTAACACACTACACACAGGGGTAACACACTACACACAGGGTTAACACACTACACACATGGTTAACACACTACACTACACACAGGGTTAACACACTACACTACACACAGGGTTAACACACTACACTACACACAGGGTTAACACACTGCACATAGGGTTAACACACTACACTACACACACGGTTAACACACTACACTACACACTACACACAGGGTTAACACACTACACTACACACAGGGTTAACACACTACACTACACACAGCGTTAACACACTACACACAGGGTTAACACACTACACTACACACACGGTTAACACACTACACACAGGGTTAACACACTACACACAGGGTTAACACACTACACTACACACACGGTTAACACACTACACACAGGGTTAACACACTACACACACGGTTAACACACTGCACTACACACTACACACAGGGTTAACACACTACACACATGGTTAACACACTACACACTACACACAAGGTTAACACACTACATACAGGGTTAACACACTACACACTACACACAAGGTTAACACACTACACACAGGATTAACACACTACACTACACACAGGGTTAACACACTACACTACACACAGGGTTAACACACCACACACAGGGTTAACACACTACACACAGGGTTAACACACTACACTACACACAGGGTTAACACACTACACACAGGGTTAACACACTACACACTACACACAGCGTTAACACACTACACTACACACTACACACAGGGTTAACACACTACACACAGGGTTAACACACTACACACTACACACAGCGTTAACACACTACACTACACTACACACACAGTTAACACACTACACTACACACTACACACAGGGTTAACACACTACACTACACACTACACACAGGGTTAACACACTACACACAAGGTTAACACACTACACACAGGATTAACACACTACACTACACACAGGGTTAACACACCACACTACACACAGGGTTAACACACTACACACAGGATTAACACACTACACACAGGATTAACACACTACACTACACACAGGATTAACACACTACACTACACACAGGATTAACACACTACACTACACACAGGATTAACACACTACACTACACACAGGATTAACACACTACACTACACACAGGGTTAACACACTACACTACACACAGGATTAACACACTACACTACACACAGGGTTAACACACTACACTACACACAGGGTTAACACACTACACACAGGGGTAACACACTACACACAGGGTTAACACACTACACACATGGTTAACACACTACACTACACACAGGGTTAACACACTACACTACACACAGGGTTAACACACTACACTACACACAGGGTTAACACACTGCACATAGGGTTAACACACTACACTACACACACGGTTAACACACTACACTACACACTACACACAGGGTTAACACACTACACTACACACAGGGTTAACACACTACACTACACACAGCGTTAACACACTACACACAGGGTTAACACACTACACTACACACACGGTTAACACACTACACACAGGGTTAACACACTACACACAGGGTTAACACACTACACTACACACACGGTTAACACACTACACACAGGGTTAACACACTACACACACGGTTAACACACTGCACTACACACTACACACAGGGTTAACACACTACACACATGGTTAACACACTACACACTACACACAAGGTTAACACACTACATACAGGGTTAACACACTACACACTACACACAAGGTTAACACACTACACACAGGATTAACACACTACACTACACACAGGGTTAACACACTACACTACACACAGGGTTAACACACCACACACAGGGTTAACACACTACACACAGGGTTAACACACTACACTACACACAGGGTTAACACACTACACACAGTGTTAACACACTACACTACACACTACACACAGGTTTAACACACTACACCCAGGGTTAACACACCACACTACACACAGGTTTAACACACTACACACAGGTTTAACACACTACACACAGGGTTAACACACTACACACAGGGTTAACACACTACACTACACACAGGGTTAACACACTACACACAGTGTTAACACACTACACTACACACTACACACAGGTTTAACACACTACACCCAGGGTTAACACACCACACTACACACAGGTTTAACACACTACACACAGGGGTAACACACTACACACAGGGGTAACACACTACACACAGGGTTAACACACTACACACAGGGTTAACACACTACACTTCACACAGGGTTAACACACTACACACAGGGGTAACACACTACACACAGGGGTAACACACTACACACAGGGTTAACACACTACACACAGGGGTAACACACTACACACAGGGTTAACACACTACACACAGGGTTAACACACTACACTACACACTACACACAGGTTTAACACACTACACCCAGGGTTAACACACTACACTACACACTACACACAGGTTTAACACACTACACCCAGGGTTAACACACCACACTACACACAGGGTTAACACACTACACACAGGTTTAACACACTACACTATACACATGGTTAACACACACACACACACACACATGAATATGCACACACACACACACACACACACACACACATACAGAATGAATGTTCTGCTGAATGAGGGCTTTGTGAAGAGTTGTCTGCCTCATTATCTCCTGTGAGGACCATAGGGAGGGAAGACATTTCTGTCAGAAGGGCAGAACGTTGATAAAAGGTATTGTGAGTCTGTGCGTGTTCTCCAGAGGGCTCCAAGTTCATCAGATTATTGTTGTAGACTGAATTGTGAGGACAAAGGTTTATATTCCAGACATGCCTTTCCAACGTTTCATGTGACCACACTGTAAAGATACTGGCATCTTTCATCGGTGTTCTGCGGCGTTTCAGACTACATCCTGTATGGAATGCTATCACACATCCTTCTTGGAAAATCGAAATTGAATCTTGTTGTGACGTTACATGCAACTGAATGTATTGGGTTCATTCACTGTCCCCTCAGGCCAGCGTCAACACATGATGACAGGTCAGCAGTCTGCAGATGGTGGGTCTAGGGGTATGTCCTGTTTATCCATGACACATACACTAGCACCTAGTCATAACCTACTGTGCTGCCCATAACATCTGACAGAAGGCTTTCTAGAAGCTTCTCTGTGGTTAATAATGCGTTCGTGCCAAATGGAACCCTATTCCCCATTTAGTGCACTACTTTTGACCAGAGTCCATAGTGCACTATAAAGGGAATAGGGTGTAAAGGGTGCCCTTTGGGACACACCCTATATCTCTCCTCTGCTCTCCTGCCCACTAGTTACTACGGTGAAGGTAACCGTGACGCCCTGCCAACAACAACACTTAGTCTGAGGCAGCAGGCAGCAGCGGAGTGGGTGTAGGGCTCAAATGGCACCCTATTCCCTATGTAATGCACTACTTTGACCTGGGCCCATAGGGGCTTTGGTCAAAAGTAGTGCACTATGTAGGGAATAGGGTGCCATTTGGGACAGAGCCTTAGTCTGACGCAGGCAGCAGGGGAGTGGGGGGAAGGGCTCAAGGACAAAAATATTATTCTGGACATTCTAGTCTAGACAGAGTTGACCGTCTACACAACAAGCTAGCCAAACAAATGGTGATAAAGGTTTGAGGCAAGAGTCAGATCGTTTTTATTACAGCTCATCTCACACCAAGTCCGAACCAAAGTCAGCTAGCGCTGTCCTCCATGTTGGGCTTTAATTACAGCTCATCTCACACCAAGTCCGAACCAAAGTCAGCTAGCGCTGTCCTCCATGTTGGGCTTTAATTACAGCTCATCTCACACCAAGTCCGAACCAAAGTCAGCTAGCGCTGTCCTCCATGTTGGGCTTTAATTACAGCTCATCTCACACCAAGTCCGAACCAAAGTCAGCTAGCGCTGTCCTCCATGTTGGGCTTTAATTACAGCTCATCTCACACCAAGTCCGAACCAAAGTCAGCTAGCGCTGTCCTCCATGTTGGGCTTTAATTACAGCTCATCTCACACCAAGTCCGAACCAAAGTCAGCTAGCGCTGTCCTCCATGTTGGGCTTTAATTACAGCTCATCTCACACCAAGTCCGAACCAAAGTCAGCTAGCGCTGTCCTCCATGTTGGGCTTTAATTACAGCTCATCTCACACCAAGTCCGAACCAAAGTCAGCTAGCGCTGTCCTCCATGTAGGGCTTTAATTACAGCTCATCTCACACCAAGTCCGAACCAAAGTCAGCTAGCGCTGTCCTCCATGTTGGGCTTTAATTACAGCTCATCTCACACCAAGTCTGAACCAAAGTCAGCTAGCGCTGTCCTCCATGTTGGGCTTTTATTACAGCTCATCTCACACCAAGACTCCCGAGTGGCGCAGTGGTCTAAGGCACTGCATCGCAGTGCTAGCTGTGCCACTAGAGATCCTGTTTCGAGTCCAGGCTCTGTCGCAGCCAGCCGCGACCGGGAGACCCATGGGCGATGCACAATTGGTCCAGCGTCGTCCAAGGTAGGGGAGGGTTTGGCCGGCAGGGATGTGGGTTCGTTTCCCACGGGGGGCCAGTATGAAAAATAAAAAATAAACATGTATGCATTCACTAACTGTAAGTCGCTCTGGATAAGAGCGTCTGCTAAATGACTAAAATGTAAATGTAAGTCCAAACCAAAGTCAGCTAGCGCTGTCCTCCATGTTGGTTTGGTTTGAAATCCATCAAACAACCCAAGAAGACATACACTGAGTGGACAAAACATTAGGAATACCTTCCTAATATTGAGTTGAACCCCTTTTGCCCTCAGAACAGCCTCAATTCGTCGGGGCATGGACTCTACAAGGTGTTGAAAGCGTTCCACAGGGATGCTGGCCCATGTTGACTCCAATGCTTCCCACAGTGGATGTCCTTTGGGTGGTGGACCATTCTTGATACACATGAGAAACTGTTGAGCGTGAAAAACCCAGCAGCATTGCAGTTATTGACACACTCAAAACGGTGCGCCTGGCACCTACTACCATACCCCGTTCAAAGGCACTTAAATTTTTTGTCTTGCCCATTCACCCTCTGAACGGCACACATACACAATCCATGTCTCAATTGTCTCAAGGCTTAAAAATCCTTCTTTAACCTGTCTCCTCCCCTTCATCTACACTGATTGAAGTGGATTTAACAAGTGACATCAATAAGGGATCATAGCTTTCACCTGGATTTACCTGGTCAGTCTATATCATGGAAAGAGCACTCAGTGTACTTTAGTGTTCTCAATCTTTCATCTACTCCACTTGTTATGAAACTAGCTGGCAGACTAGCTACTGATAAACACAGAAAGCCATTTCGTAACACACCCTTCACACCGTGTCCACATTAAAGATTGGTGCAGTAGAGCAGATTAACCCTTTAAAGGAAAGAAAGAGCTAAGGAGAGGAGGAGGAGAGGAGAGGAGGAGAGGAGAGGAGAAGAGGAGAGGAGAGGAGAGGAGAGGAGAGGAGAGGAGAGGAGAGGAGAGGAGAGGAGAGGAGAAGAGGAGAGGAGAGGAGAGGAGGGGAGAGGAGAGGAGAGGAGAGGAGAGGAGAGGAGAGGAGAGGAGAGGAGAGGAGAGGAGGAGAGGAGAGGAGGGAGAGGAGAGGAGAGGAGAGGAGAGGAGAGGAGAGGAGAGGAGAGGAGAGGAGAGGAGAGGAGAGGAGAGGAGAGGAGAGGAGAGGAGAGGAGAGGAGAGGAGAGGAGAGGAGGAGAGGAGAAGATAGGAGGAGAGGAGGAGAGGAGAGGAGAGGAGGAGAGGAGAGGAGAGGAGAGGAGAGGAGAGGAGAGGAGAGGAGAGGAGAGGAGAGGAGAGGAGAGGAGAGGAGAGGAGAGGAGAGGAGAGGAGAGGAGAGGAGAGGAGAGGAGAGGAGAGGAGGAGAGGAGAGGAGGAGAGGAGAAGATAGGAGGAGAGGAGGAGAGGAGAGGAGAGGAGAGGAGAGGAGAGGAGAGGAGAGGAGAGGAGAGGAGAGGAGAGGAGAGGAGAGGAGAGGAGGAGAAGAGGAGAGGAGGAGAGGAGAAGATAGGAGGAGAGGAGAGGAGATAGGAGGAGAGGAGAGGAGAGGAGGAGAGGAGAGGAGAGGAGAGGAGGAGAAGAGGAGAGGAGGAGAGGAGAAGATAGGAGGAGAGGAGGAGAGGAGAGGAGAGGAGGAGAGGAGAGGAGAGGAGAGGAGAGGAGGAGAGGAGAGGAGAGGAGAGGAGAGGAGAGGAGAGGAGAGGAGAGGAGAGGAGAGGAGAGGAGAGGAGAGGAGAGGAGAGGAGAGGAGAGGAGAGGAGAGGAGAGGAGAGGAGAGGAGAGGAGAGGAGGAGAAGAGGAGAGGAGGAGAGGAGAAGATAGGAGGAGAGGAGGAGAGGAGAGGAGAGGAGGAGAGGAGAGGAGAGGAGAGGAGAGGAGAGGAGAGGAGAGGAGAGGAGAGGAGAGGAGAGGAGAGGAGAGGAGAGGAGGAGAGGAGAGGAGAGGAGAGGAGAGGAGAGGAGAGGAGAGGAGAGGAGAGGAGAGGAGGAGAAGAGGAGAGGAGGAGAAGAGGAGAGGAGAGGAGGAGGAAAGGAGGAGACGATCCGGCAGGTGAAGAAGCAGATGTGCAGGTCCTGGGCTGGTGTGGTTACACGTGGTCTGCGGTTGTGAGGCCAGTTGGACATATTGCCAAATTCTCTAAAACGACATTGGAGGCAGTTTATGGTAGAGAAATTAACATTCAGTTCTCTGGCAGAAGCTCTGGTGAACATTCCTGCAATGAGCCAATTGCACACTCCCTGAAAACTTGTGTGACAAAACAGCACATTTTAGAGTGGTCTTTTATTGTCCCCAGCACAAGGTGCACCTGTGTTATGATCATGCTGTTTAATCAGCTTTTCATGATATGCCACAGCTGTCAGGTGGATGGATTATCTTGGCAAAGGAGAAATGCTCACTAACAGAGATGTAAACAAATTTGTGCACAACATTTGAGAGAAATAAGCTTTTTGTGCATTTGGAACATATCTGGGATCTTTTATTTCAGCTCAAGAAAGATGGGACCAACACTTTACATGTTGCTTTTTTTATTTTTGTTCAGTATAAGTATTACCTTCAATGACCTTCTGTCAACTTCTGTTCTGTTAACACTGGAACTCAATAACTCAATATCTCTGAAGCTGACCGATATTCATGGTCAGGTTATAGGTCAAAGCAAACACAACGCTGAGCTGTATGCTGCTCCCTGTTGAGCATGATTGGATGAACATGTTGGGCTACTTCCCGATTCCCCACCCTTCTGAAGTGTACACCTGCACACGTCCCATCATGGATTTAAAAGCATTTGATTGGTGAAATAATTGCTGGAGGGGTTTTCCAGCATTGTTAAATTCATGACGGGAAGTCTGCAGGTGTACACTTCAGAAGGGTGGGGAATCGGGAAGTAGCCCAGTGTGTTTGAAGAGCCCTCAGTCAACAAGTTCATCCCAGTCACAGATGGCTTACTTAGGGCTTACTGACCAGTGTCGCCAACTATTTTTCAGTGAGATCTGCTATTGGCTCCTTGATTTATCGCTAGAAGTCACTAGATTACGTTTTGCCGTTGTTCGCGACAACGTCACAGCACCAATTTGCCTTGCTGCGGCACAGCTGCAGATCCCGACATAGCGTTTTCACTCCCCTCTCCCGCCGAACACCCCCTCCCCTTGTGCTTCTCTGCACTGTGTGTGCACCGTTGCTGTGTCTTCAGACTATGCGAGCCGAGTTGAGTGATCGGAAATCCCGCTCATGGAGTGATGCTTGCGCACTGGATGGTAGAATAGCAGGCCAGCAGCGTAGAATATCCTCTCGATGGTGCCTGGGGAGCAGGCCAGCAGCGTAGAATATCCTCTCGATAGTACCTGGAGAGCAGGCCAGCAGCGTAGAATATCCTCTCGATGGTGCCTGGAGAGCAGGCCAGCAGCGTAGAATATCCTCTCGATAGTGCCTGGAGAGCAGGCCAGCAGCGTAGAATATCCTCTCGATGGTGCCTGGGGAGCAGGCCAGCAGCGTAGAATATCCTCTCGATAGTGCCTGGAGAGCAGGCCAGCAGCGTAGAATATCCTCTCGATGGTGCCTGGAGAGCAGGCCAGCAGCGTAGAATATCCTCTCGATAGTGCCTGGAGAGCAGGCCAGCAGCGTAGAATATCCTCTCGATGGTGCCTGGAGAGCAGGCCAGCAGCGTAGAATATCCTCTCGATGGTGCCTGGAGAGCAGGCCAGCAGCGTAGAATATCCTCTCGATGGTGCCTGGGGGCAGGCCAGCAGCGTAGAATATCCTCTCGATAGTGCCTGGAGAGCAGGCCAGCAGCGTAGAATATCCTCTCGATGGTGCCTGGAGAGCAGGCCAGCAGCGTAGAATATCCTCTCGATGGTGCCTGGGGGCAGGCCAGCAGCGTAGAATATCCTCTCGATAGTGCCTGGAGAGCAGGCCAGCAGCGTAGAATATCCTCTCGATGGTGCCTGGAGAGCAGGCCAGCAGCGTAGAATATCCTCTCGATGGTGCCTGGAGAGCAGGCCAGCAGCGTAGAATATCCTCTCGATGGTGCCTGGAGAGCAGGCCAGCAGCGTAGAATATCCTCTCGATGGTGCCTGGAGAGCAGGCCAGCAGCGTAGAATATCCTCTCCGCCTTGCAGAGCCACTGGGGATGATAAACACCCTTCGTGCCACTCTTGCCAGGCTGGGCAGAGATACACATATTTTTATATAGGTAGGCCTAAAGGTTTCCAGGCAAAATAACCCAATCAAAATGGAAAGCTCCTTGAAAGTGGGAATATACCAGGCCTATTGGGCCAAAATCAATGATGGCCTATTGTATAGATAATAGAAAGAAAATGATGAGATCATTTTTTTTTTGTTTATAAATACTTTGCTACAATGACACACTTAGTTATCTACCCACCTTGTTCCTTTCTGTTAGCGTGTGCACGCAGTACACCATCATGCTTTCAGGATAGGTGTCTTTTCAGATTCCACAGTGATTCTTTAGTTGTGGACACTACATCACCACACTCCCTCTCTTGCTCTTGGTCCTCATCTTTGTAAGTGATTCAGCACCTGTGTGTTTTATCAGTTTCTTTATGACAATATTTAGTGAGCTCCATGACAGTAGCTAAAGCAAGGGGCTGTAGCAGCACACAAGTAGACTACAAATGCATGCTGGGCCGGGCCGCGCCCTGAGCTCATGAAGCGAGCGCTACTGGAGCGGTACTGGAGCGAAATTGGAGCGGGCGAGAACGCCGACGCTCCAGCCTTTGGGAATTGTGGGAATCTAGCTCTGGGCTCCAGTCAAATTGGGCTCCGCTCCACTCCGCTCCTCACTCTGCTCCAGCTGCTGAAAGGGTCTGAAAACACGCAACACTGTTTCTGACCCAGAGCCACAGACCCTGAGACCCCTTTACCTCCAAAAATACACTTTGAAGGAATGTATGGCTGGAGGTCAGAGGTCGTATATACTGAGCCCTGCTAGCATAATAATACAGGTCCCCTCTTCAGGAATCAACATGACAACCAGCTGCTCAGCCTTGTTGGTTAGTCAGCTCACACAGACATATTTGTATTTATTATGGATCCCCATTAGCTGCTGCCAAGGCAGCTACGTATGTTATCGTGTGTTTGTATGCATGTGTCTATGTTTGTGTTAGGAAGGAAGGAAGGAAGGAAGGAAGGAAGGAAGGAAGGAAGAAAAACAGGAAGGAAGAAAGGCAGGAAGGAAGGAAGGAAGGAAGGCAGGAAGGCAAGAAGGAAGGAAGGAAGGAAGGAAGGAAGGAAGGAAGGAAGGAAGGAAGGAAGGAAGGAAGGAAGGAAGGAAGGAAAGCTGGAAGGCAAGAAGGAAGGAAGGAAGGCAGGAAGGCAGGAAGGCTGGAAGGCAGGTAGGCAGGCAGGAAGGAGGCAGGAAGGTAGGAAGGAAGGATGGCAGGAAGGCAGGAAGGAAGGCAGGAAGGAGGCAGGAAGGAAGGAAGGAAGGAGGGAAGGCAGGCAGGCAGGCAGGAAGGCAGGAAGGAAGGAGGGAAGGAAGGAAGGAAGGCGGGAAGGAAGGAATGAAGGCAGGAAGGATGGAAGGCAGGAAGGAAGGAAGGCAGGAAGAAGGGAAGGCAGGAAGGAAGGAAGGAGGTCAGGAAGGAAGGAAGGAAGGAAGGAAGGAAGGCAGGAAGGAAGGAAGGAAGGAAGGAAGGAAGGAAGGAAGGCAGGCAGGAAGGAAGGAAGGAAGGCAGGAAGAAGGGAAGGCAGGAAGGAAGGAAGGAATGAGGGCAGGAAGGAAGGAAGGAAGGAAGGAAGGAAGGCAGGAAGGAAGGAAGGATGGAAGGAAGGAAGGAAGGAAGGAAGGAAGGAAGGAAGGAAGGAAGGAAGGAAGGAAGGAAGGAAGGAAGGAAGGAAGGAAGGCGGGAAGGAGGGAAGGAAGGAAGGCAGGAAGGAAGGAAGGTAGGAAGGAAAACAGGAAGGAAGAAAGGCAGGAAGGAAGGAAGGGAGGCAGGAAGGAAGGAAGGAAGAAAGGAAGGCAGGCAGGCAGGCAGGCAGGAAGGCAAGAAGGAAGGAAGGAAGGAAGGAAGGAAGGCAGGAAGGAAGGAAGGCAGGAAGGCAGGTAGGCAGGCAGGAAGGAGGCAGGAAGGTAGGAAGGAAGGATGGCAGGAAGGCAGGAAGGAAGGCAGGAAGGAAGGAAGGAAGGAAGGAAGGAAGGAAGGTAGGGAGGAAGGAAGGAAGGAAGGAAGGAAGGAAGGAAGGCAGGCAGGAAGGAAGGAAGGAAGGCAGGAAGAAGGGAAGGCAGGAAGGAAGGAAGGAATGAGGGCAGGAAGGAAGGAAGGAAGGAAGGAAGGAAGGAAGGAAGGAAGGAAGGAAGGCAGGAAGGAAGGAAGGAAGGAAGGATGGAAGGAAGGAAGGAAGGAAGGAAGGAAGGAAGGAAGGAAGGAAGGCGGGAAGGCGGGAAGGAAGGAAGGAAGGGAGGCAGGAAGGAAGGAAGGAAGAAAGGAAGGCAGGCAGGCAGGCAGGCAGGCAGGCAGGAAGGCAAGAAGGAAGGAAGGAAGGAAGGAAGGAAGGAAGGAAGGAAGGAAGGAAGGAAGGAAGGAAAGAAGGAAGGAAGGAAGGCAGGAAGGCAGGAAGGCAGGTAGGCAGGCAGGAAGGAGGCAGGAAGGTAGGAAGGAAGGATGGCAGGAAGGCAGGAAGGAAGGCAGGAAGGAAGGAAGGAAGGAAGGAAGGAAGGAAGGAAGGAAGGAAGGAAGGAAGGAAGGAAGGAAGGAAGGAAGGAAGGAAGGAAGGAAGGAAGGAAGGAAGGAAGGAAGGAAGGAAGGAAGGAAGGAAGGAAGGAAGGAAGGAAGGCAGGCAGGCAGGCAGGCTGGCAGGCAGGCAGGCAGGCTAACATAAGGAAAGAATCATCTTTATATAGACCATTTGACTTCTGTTCTGTTGAGAACACAGCTGTTTTAGACTGGAGACACAATCAGTGAGGTGTAGTTTTCATGAAGCTTTCTAGAATATGGCACATTTCATGGTGTCACTGCAACATGACGCACATTGATGATGCAAAAAAGTTTGAGGGAGTTGGCTCATAGAAGGAAATCTTACCTAACAAATAATTAGTTGAGAAATTACTTACATTGAACAGAAACATTACTGCTGTATTCTGTGTTCACCATGAGATATTTGAGTATTTCCCATTCACGTTACATCATTTAACTGTCCTAAAAAGAACACCACCAACCCACGCACCCACCCAGGAAGGAAGGAAGCTGGAATGGACTGTCCTGGTTTCCACTCAGCATTTCAACATCATCTTCTGACCTTGACTAGTGAGGTTGCGGCTCAGTGAACAGTCACTCCAACACACAGCAGGAAACTACAGAGCACTTTCTATTGTGAGACAAATCATCATTCCATTGAATTATTGATGAATCCGATCAATTGGTTCTTCTGTTATAAACGATTCACCAATGCACCGTACAGGACGTGATGACGAGTCATGCTGAGTCGTTTATGGAACCAAACTGATTTAAAAAATCAACACCACCATCCCAAATGTCCCGATCAAAAGAAAAGCCAAGAAGTAGCCTAGGCTGTGTCCCAAATCGCACCCTATTCCCTATAGTGTCCTATGGGCTCTGGTCAAAAGTAGTGCACTATATAGGGAATAGGGTGCCATTTGCGAGGCAGCCGCAGACAAATGAGGCCGTTATAAAGTGATTCCATCTCCAGAAAGAAAGTAGCTCTAGACACGTAGGCCCTGCGTCCCAAATGGACCTCATCATTGTGAATATAAAGGGCACTACTTTTGATCAGAGCCTTTGATGTGCCCTGGTCAAAAGTAGTGCACTATGTAGGGAATAGGGTGCCATTTTAGACGCTGGTAGGAGTGTTTGATGTGGTTAGTGATGGAAGGAGATCCCAAAGGTTCCCACGGGATTTCTAACCAATAGTCATCATCATATACAAAAACGTTTGGCCGGAGGCCACGATCAGTGCTTGACCCCGGTATTGACTTTTAAAAGGTCACTGAGGTCAAACCTACGTAACTCACAGGCAGCAAGCATAGGCTGTCTCCATGAAATGTAGCTACAATGTCGCCAGTGTAGTTCATTCTATTGATGATAAAAAAATTATGTCAGTGCCTTAAAGTTTGTCACGTCACTGTATGGAAAACAGTTTGTAAAACATTTGGAGTTCTTTGTGTAATGGAAAGTGCTCTACAAATAAAATGTATTTACTGTTACCACCTCCTAGATAGAAAGGTAGTGCAGAAGCAGAAATGTTTCAACGTTTCAACCTTTCATTGTCTTATCCAGAATAAATAGAAACGACTGAATTTTCTCCTGAATACGTTTCTCACCCCCCGAGTATACGTTGGTAAAATAAATAAATGGTACATTTGGTGGCTCAATTTGATGGAAAAACTCTTATTTGGCTAAAATCAGCTTAGAAAGAAATAAGAAAATAAGACAAAGCTGTAAAACCCTCCCATCAACAGAGGTTCTGTCTGTATAAGTTCAACCACACTACTACCACCCTATACCACCCATAAAGAACACCCACCCTATTCCACCCATAAAGAACGCCCACCCTATACCACATCATAAAGAACGCCCACCCTATACTACATCATAAAGAATGCCCACCCTATACCACATCATAAAGAACGCCCACCCTATACCACCCATAAAGAACGCTCGCCCTATACCACCCATAAAGAACGCCCACCCTATACCACCCATAAGGAACGCTCAGCCTATACCACCCATAAAGAACGCCCACCCTATACCACCCATAAAGAACGCCCACTCTATGCCCTCATAAAGAACGCCCACCCTATACCACCCATAAAGAACGTCCACCCTATACCACCCATAAAGAATACCCACCCCACACCACCCTTAAAGAACGCCCATCCTATAACACCCATTAAAAACGCCCACCATATACCACCCATTAAGAACGCCCACCCTATACCACCCATTAAAAATGGCCACAATATACCACCCATAAATACCACCCACCATATACCACCCATAAAGAACGCCCACCCTATACCACCCATAAATATCACCCACCCCATTCCACCCATAAATAACTACCCCGATACCACCCATAAGGAGCTACCATCCTATACCACCCTTGAAGAACGACCACCCTATACCACCCATAAATAACGCCCACCCTATACCACATCATAAAGAACGCCCACCCTATACCACATCATAAAGAATGCCCACCCTATACCACATCATAAAGAACGCCCACCCTATACCAGATCATAAAGAACGCCCACCCTATACCACATCATAAAGAATGCCCACCCTATACCACATAATAAAGAACGCCCACCCTATACCACCCATGAAGAACGCTCACCCTATACCACCCATAAAGAATGCCCACCCTATACCACCCATAAAGAACGCCCACCCTATACACCCATAAAGAACGGCCACCCTATACCACCCATAAAGAACGCCCACTCTATACCCCTCATAAAGAACGCCCACCCTATACCACCCATAAAGAACGCACACCCTATACCACCCATAAAGAACACCCACCCCACACCACCCATAAAGAACGCCCATCCTATACCACCCATTAAAAACGCCCACCATATACCACCCATTAAGAACGCCCACCCTATACCACCCATTAAAAATGGCCACAATATACCACCCATAAATACCACCCACCATATACCACCCATAAAGAACGCCCACCCTATACCACCCATAAATATCACCCACCCCATTCCACCCATAAATAACTACCCCGATACCACCCATAAGGAGCTACCATCCTATACCACCCTTGAAGAACGACCACCCTATACCACCCATAAATAACGACCACCCTATACCACCCATAAATAACGCCCACCCTATACCACCCATAAAGAACGCCCACCCTATACCACCCATAAGAAGCTACCATCCTATACAACCCTTGAAGAACGACCACCCTATACAACCCATAAATAACGCCCACCCTATTCCACCCATAAGGAGCTACCATCCTATACCACCCATAAAGAACGCCAACCCTATACCACCCATAAGAAATAAGAAAATAAGACAAAGCTGTAAAACCCTCCCATCAACAGAGGTTCTGTCTGTTTAAGTTCAACCACACTACAACCACCCTATACCACCCATAATGAACACCCATCCTATACCACCCATAAAGAACTACCACTCCCTGTACCACCCATAAGGAGCTACCATCCTATACCACCCACAATTAACTACCACCGTATACCACTCATAAGGAACTACAACCCTATACCACCCACAAATAACCACCACTCCCTGTACCACCCATAAGGACCTAACACACTATACCAACCATAAGGAAATACCATCCTATACCACCCATAAGGAACTACCACCCTATACCACCCATACATATCTATCACCCTATACCACCCATAAGGAACTACCAACCTATACCACCCATAAATAACTACCCACCATATACCACACATAACTACCACCCACAAATAATTACCACCCTATACCACACATATGGAACTACCACCCTATACCACCCATAAGGAAAGACCACCCTAAACCCCCATAAGGAACTACCACCCTTCTCAACCCATAAATAACTACCACCCTATACCAGCCATAAGGAACTACCACCCTATACCACCCATAAGGAAAGACCACCCTAAACCCCCATAAGGAACTACCACCCTTCTCAACCCATAAATAACTACCACCCTATACCAGCCATAAGGAACTACCACCCTATACCACCCATAAGGAACTACCACCCATAAAAAACTACCACGCTATACCACACATAAGGAACTACCACCCTATACCAGCCATAAGGAACTACCACCCATAAGGAACTACCCCCCTTCTCAACCCATAAAAAACTACCACCCTATACCACCCATAAGGAACTACCACCCATAAGGAACTACCACCCTATACCACCCATAAGGAACTACCACCCATAAGGAACTACCACCCTATACCACCCATAAGGAACTACCACCCTACACCACCCCTAAAGAACTACTGTAATAGCCGCCAGCTATC